>NW_028319726.1:297500-595311 GCF_062004578.1 Staurois parvus | reverse complement strand
TCTTGAAGTGTCTCCCAATGTGTCCTCTCTGTATCCATCTAGAATTATCTCCTGAAGTATCTTCAAGGTATATATTAGCATCTCCTGATGTTCCTATGTATCTAGAGGTATCTCCGCACGTATCCATGTATCTAAAAGCATCTCTCAATGTATCCATGAATACTGAAGTATTTCCTGATGGATCTACAAGCGTCTCCCTATGTATGTCAGCAGAAGTATCTCAATGTATTTATGAATCCAAACATGTCCCTCAATGTATCTATGGATCTAGAAGTATCTCTTGATGTTTCCATAAGTATCTATGGATCTAAAAGCACATGGCAATGTATCTAAGGTATTTCTTGATGTATCTATGGACCTAAAGGTATCCATAAATCTGGAGGTATGTATGGATCTAGAGGCATCTCTCGATGCATCTATGGATCTAGATGTAGGTCTCTTTGGCTCTAAAGGCATCTCTAGATGCATCCATGGATCTAGAGATTCCATGGATCTGGAGGCATCCCTCGATGTATCCATGGATCTGGAGGCATCCCTCGATGTATCCATGGATCTGGAGGCATCCCTCGATGTATCCATGGATCTGGAGGCATCCCTCGATGTATCCATGGATCTGGAGGCATCCCTCGATGTATCTAGATGTATGTCTCCATAAATCTAGCGGCATCCCTCGATGTATCCATGGACCTGGAGGCCTCTCTCGATCTAGATGTATCCATGGATCTGGAGGCCTCTCTCGATCTAGATGTATCCATGGATCTGGAGGCCTCTCTCGATCTAGATGTATCCATGGATCTGAAGGCCTCTCTCGATCTAGATGTATCCATGGATCTAGATGTATGTCTTGATGAATCTAGAGGTATCTCTCAATGTATCCATGGATCTAGAGGCATCTCTCGAATTATCCAGAGGCATCTCTCGATGTATCCATGAATCTAGAGGTGTCGGTGGATCTGGAGGCATCCCTCAATGTATCTAGATGTATGTCTCCATAAATCTAGCGGCATCCCTCGATGTATCCATGGATCTGGAGGCCTCTCTCGAGCTACATGTATCCATGGATCTGGAGGCCTCTCTCGATCTAGATGTATCCATGGATCTGGAGGCCTCTCTCGATCTAGATGTATCCATGGATCTGGAGGCCTCTCTCGATCTAGATGTATCCATGGATCTGGAGGCCTCTCTCGATCTAGATGTATCCATGGATCTGGAGGCCTCTCTCGATCTAGATGTATCCATGGATCTGGAGGCCTCTCTTGATCTAGATGAATCCATGGATCTGGAGGCATCTCTCGATATAGATGTATCTATGGATCTAGATGTATGTCTTGATGAATCTAGAGGTATCTCTCAATGTATCCATGGATCTGGAGGCCTCTCTCGATTCGATCTAGATGTATCCATGGATCTGGAGGCATCTCTCGATCTAGATGTATCCATGGATCTGGAGGCATCTCTCGATCTAGATGTATCCATGGATCTGGAGGCATCTCTCGATCTAGATGTATCCATGGATCTGGAGGCATCTCTCGATCTAGATGTATCCATGGATCTAGATGTATGTCTTGATGAATCTAGAGGTATCTCTCAATGTATCCATGGATCTGGAGGCAATCTCTCGATTTATCCAGAGGCATCTCTCGATGTATCCATGAATCTAGAGGTGTCGGTGGATCTAGAGGCATCTCTCGATGTATCTATGGATCTAGATGTATCCATGGATCTGGAGGCGTCCCTCGATGTATCTATGGATCTATATGTATGTCTTGATGAATCTAGAGGCATCTCTCGTTGTATCCATGGATGTAGAAGCATCCCTCGATGTATCCATGGATCTAGATGTATCTATGAATCTAGATGTATCCATGCATCTGTAGGCATCTCTCGATGTATCCATGGATCTAGAAGTATCCCTCTATGGATCTAGATGCATGTCTCGATGGATCTGGAGGCATCTCTGGATGTATCCATGTAGAAGTACCTCTGTATTTCTATGGATCTAGAACTAGCTCTGGATGTATGGATGTGTCTAGAATTATGTGGAAATCCCTCCTGCTGTATGTACAGATGTAGAGGTGTCGGTGGGTGGATGGGTCTTCTGCCTCCCCGATGTATCTCTGGATAGATGTATGTGGAAGTTTATCTGGATGTACGTAGAAGTCTCTTGCCTCCCCCTCGATGTATGGAGTACGATGTCCCGATGTGCGGGTGTCGGATGGTGTCGGATCTCCCGATGTGCGGGTGTCGGATGGTGTCGGATCTCCCGATGTGCGGGTGTCGGATGTTCCGGGGATGCCCCGATGTGCGCTGCGGGTGTCGGGTCGCCCAATGTGAAATGCGGTCGGGAGTCTCCCTCTCCCCCCGGGTGGTGCTGAACTCCGGGCGGGTGTCTCAGGTGAGGTAACCCGTCGTCGGGTGTACGCCTGGCCAGGTGGAGGGGGGAGGAGTCCGGGGGGGGGGATGCTGAGCCCGGACATAGAAGTCGGGTGAGAGTTTTGTGAATGGCTCCGCCCGGGGTGACCCGAAGCTGCCCGGTGCGGGTGTGGGAGGGCAGTGCGGGACACCGGGCCGGGGGGAAGGAGGGTGTCCCGGCGCTCGGGGTCGGTCGGGTTGGGTCCGGCGGGGGGGACTTACCTTGTCCCTGTCTGCTCTCCTCGATCCAGGGCCGGGCAGGGAGGTCGGCGGGTGTCGGACAGAAGAAGAAGCTCCGCCGGAGACACTGAGCACCGAGCAAGAGCAGCCAGCCAGGCCGCGGGGCGTGACGGGAAGTGTAGTCCGGGGACCGGCCCGCCCACCACTGTGCCCAATGGAGGAGCGAGGGGCGCCGGACTACAAGTCCCAGCGTGCACCGCGACACCTCCCCGAGAGAGAGGGGGAGGGGGGAGAAGGATCGCTGAGCGGAGCGACCTGGGGGGGGGGGGGGTATAGAACTATATATACTCATCTATATACCTCTTCTCACCCCCCCATATCTACTGTATACCGACATATATATACTGTACATATACATGGGGGGGGCTAATGTACAACTATATACAACTACACTCCGGACAGAGCTCAGTATACAGATCTATATACCCCCCCATACAGATCTATATACCCCCCCATACAGATCTATATACCACACCGGACAGTATACCCCCCTATACAGATCTATATACTACACTGGACAGTATAACCCCCCCATACAGATCTATATACTACACAGGACAGTATACCCCCCCCCATACAGATCTATATACTACACTGGACAGTATACATCCCCCCCATACAGATCTATATACTACACGGACAGTATACCCCCCCATCATATACAGATCTATATACCACACCGGACACTATACCCCCCCCCATACAGATCTATATACTACACTGGACAGTATACATCCCCCCCATACAGATCTATATACTACACCGGACAGTATACCCCCCCCACTATACAGATCTATATACTACACCGGACAGTATACATTCCCCCCCTATACAGATCTATATACTACACCGGACAGTATACCCCCCCATACAGATCTATATACTACACCGGACAGTATACCCCCCCATACAGATCTATATACTACACCGGACAGTATACCCCCCCATACAGATCTATATACTACACCGGACAGTATACCCCCCCATACAGATCTATATACTACACCGGACAGTATACCCCCCCATACAGATCTATATACTACACCGGACAGTATACCCCCCCATACAGATCTATATACTACACCGGACAGTATACCCCCACATACAGATCTATATACTACACCGGACAAAGTATACCCCCCCATACATATCTATGTACTACACCGGACAGTATACCCCCCCATACAGATCTATATACTACACCGGACAGTATACCCCCCCATACAGATCTATATACTACACCGGACAGTATACCATCCCCCAATACAAATCTATATAAACTGGACAGTATATCCCCCATATAGATCTATATACTACACCGGACAGTATACATTCCCCCCATACAGATCTATATACTACACCGGAAAGTATACCCCCCTATACAGATCTATATACTATACCAGACAGTATAATCCCCCCCCCTATACAGATCTATATACTACACCGGACAGTATACCCCCCCATACAGATCTATATACCACACCGGACAGTATACCCCCCCATACAGATCTATATACCACACCGGACAGTATACCCCCCCCATACAGATCTATATACCACACCGGACAGTATACCCCCCCATACAGATCTATATACTACACCGGACAGTATACCCCCCCACTATACAGATCTATATACTACACAGGACAGTATACATTCCCCCCATACAGATCTATATACTACACCGGACAGTATACCCCCCCCCATACAGATCTATATACTACATCGGACAGTATACCCCCCATACAGATCTATATACTACACCGGAAAGTATACCCCCCCCATACAGATCTATATACTACACCGGTCAGTATACCCCCCTCCCCCTATACAGATCTATATACTATACCAGACAGTATAATCCCCCCCCCTATACAGATCTATATACTACACCGGACAGTATACCCCCCCATACAGATCTATATACCACACCGGACAGTATACCCCCCATACAGATCTATATACCACACCGGACAGTATACCCCCCCCATACAGATCTATATACCACACCGGACAGTATACCCCCCCATACAGATCTATATACTACACCGGACAGTATACCCCCCTATACAGATCTATATACTACACCGGACAGTATACCCCCCCATACAGATCTATATACTACACCGGACAGTATACCCCCCCATACAGATCTATATACTACACCGGACAGTATACCCCCCCATACAGATCTATATACTACACCGGACAGTATACCCCCCCATACAGATCTATATACTACACCGGACAGTATACATTCCCTATACAGATCTATATACCACACCGGACAGTATACCCCCCCATACAGATCTATATACTACATCGGACAGTATACCCCCCCATACAGATCTATATACTACACCAGACAGTATACCCCCCCATACAGATCTATATACTACACCGGACAGTATACATTCCCCCCCATACAGATCTATATACTACACCAGACAGTATACCCCCCCATACAGATCTATATACTACACCGGACAGTATACCCCCCCATACAGATCTATATACTACACCGGACAGTATACATTCCCTATACAGATCTATATACCACACCGGACAGTATACCCCCCATACAGATCTATATACCACACCGGACAGTATACCCCCCCATACAGATCTATATACTACATCGGACAGTATACCCCCCCATACAGATCTATATACCACACCGGACAGTATACATCCCCCCCATCATATACAGATCTATATACTACACCGGACAGTATACCCCCCTATACAGAGAGAGAGGGGGGCACTACTACTATATACTGATATATATATACCCTACACAGTGTACACCGCCCCCGGGCATCCATACACCCATTTATACAGAGGGGCACTACTATACGCCCCCCCATATATCTGTACTTTGTATGGGAGAGGGGATCATACCGATCTACAATACACTTCCACACACCCCAATACTACTACACCCCCCCCCCCCATATATCCGGTCTGTGTATAGGAGGAGAGGGGATCACACTGATCTACAATACACCTCCATACATCCCCAATACTACACCCCCCCATACACCACAATACTACTACCCCCCCCCCCCCCATATATCTGTACTGTGTATAGGAGGAGAGGGAATCACACCGATCTACAATACACCCCAATACCACTACACCCTCCCATACACCAGAATACTACTACACCCCCCCCCCATACACCACAATACTAATACTACTACCCTCCCCCCCATATATCTATACTGTGTATAGGGGGGAGAGGGGATTACACTGATCTACAATACACCCCAATACCACTACACCCCACCCCATACACCACAACACTACTACACCCCCCCCCCCTCCATACACCACAATACTACTACACCCCCCTCCATACACCACAATACTACTACACCCCCCCTCCATACACCACAACACTACTACACCCCCCCTCCATACACCACAATACTACTACACCCCCCCTCCATACACCACAATGCTACTACATCCCCCCTTCATACACCACAATACTACTACACCCCCCCCTCCATACACCACAATACTACTACACCCCCCCCTCCATACACCACAATACTACTACACCCCCCCCTCCATACACCACAATACTACTACACCCCCCCTCCATACACCACAATACTAATACACCCCCCCTCCATACACCACAATACTACTACACCCCCCCCTCCATACACCACAATACTACTACACCCCCCCTCCATACACCACAACACTAATACACCCCCCCTCCATACACCACAACACTACTACACCCCCCCTCCATACACCACAACACTACTACACCCCCCCTCCATACACCACAACACTACTACACCCCCCCTCCATACACAACACTAATACACCCCCCCTCCATACACCACAACACTACTACACCCCCCCCCTCCATACACAACACTACTACACCCCCCCTCCATACACAACACTAATACACCCCCCCTCCATACACCACAACACTACTACACCCCCCCCCTCCATACACAACACTACTACACCCCCCCTCCATACACCACAATACTATTATATACTGTAGTCCTCTCTGTACTGTACCCTTCTGTACTATAGTCCCCTCTGTACCCCCCCGTACTATAGTCCCCTCTGTACCCCCCCGTACTATAGTCCCCTCTGTACCCCCCGTACTATAGTCCCCTCTGTACTGTACCCCCCCGGTATCGTAGTCCCCCGTACTGTACTCCCCCTGGTACTGTAGTCCCCTCTTTACTGTAATCCCTCAGTATTTTAGTCCCCTCTGTACTGTACCCCTCCTGTACTATAGTTTGTACCCCCCCGTACTATAGTCCCTCTTTACTGTAACTCCCCCGTATTGTAGTCCCCTCTGTACTGTACCCCTCCTGTACTATAGTCCCCTCTATACCCCCCTGTATTAAAATCCCCTCTGTACCCCCTGTACTATAGTCCCCTCTTTACTGTACCCCCCATACTGTAGTCCTCTCTGTACTGTACCCTCCTGTATTGTATTCCCCTCTGTACTGTACCCCCTTCTATACTGTAATCCCCTCTGTATACTGTACCCCCCTGTATTTTAGTCCCCCCTGTACTCTTTCCCCCCCCCCGGTATTGTAGTCCCTTTACTGTAACCCCCCCTGTATTGTAGTCCCTTCTGTACTGTACCCCTCCTGTACTATTGTCCTCGCTGTACCCCCCCTACTATAGTCCCCTCTTTACTGTACCCCCCCATACTGTAGTCTCCCCGACCTGTACCCCCCCCCATACTGTAGTCTCCCCCGTTCTGTACCCCCCCATACTGTAGTCTCCCTCGTCCTGTACACCCCCATACTGTAGTCTCCCCCTCCTGTACACCCCCGTACTGTAGTCTCCCTCGTCCTGTACACCCCCATACTGTAGTCTCCCCTCCTGTACCCCCATACTGTAGTCTCCCTCGTCCTGTACCCCCCCCATACTGTAGTCTCCCCCTTCTGTACCCCCATACTGTAGTCTCCCTCGTCCTGTACCCCCCCCCCCATACTGTAGTTTCCCCCTCCTGTACCCCCCCCATACTGTAGTCTCCCCCTCCTGTACCCCCCCCCCCCCCTGTAGTCTCACCCTCCTGTACCCCCCCCCATACTGTAGCTTTCCCCTCCTTTACCCCCCCCATAATGTAGTCTCCCCCCGTCCTGTACCCCCCCCCCCCCCCCCGTAGTGTGGGTGCACCCCCTCTACTAAACTTTGCATCATGTACGCCCCCCACCACCACCTTAATTGTACCCCGAATACACCGGACTGTACCCGCGGGGCGGAGGAGGAGGCGGTGTGATCGGTGCGGTGATCGGAGATCCTCCCCCGGACAGATCGCTGGGGATGTCAGTGCGATCAACACAGAGCTCCGATCACCCCGCACCGCCCGACAACACCGATCACCCCGCACCGCCCGACAACACCGATCACCCCGCACCGCCCAACAACACCGATCACCCCGCACCGCCCAACAACACTGATCGCACCGCCCGACAACACCGATCACCCCGCACTCTGTACACCGATCACCCCGCACTGGGCTCACACTGTGATTGGTGGTCGGGGTGGAGTACAGACAGTTCTCACTTCCGACTCACACACGAGGCTGGGAGAGGGAGGACAATGGTGTCATTGTATATAGAACTCATCTACACCGTCAGGGGGGGGAGATGCAGCCTGGGGAGAAGTGGGGTACACTCTGCATCCTGGAAGGGGATGCAGCTGGGGAGAAGTGGGGTACACTCTGCATCCTGGTGGGGGGATGCAGCCTGGGGAGAAGTGGGGTACACTCTGCATGGGGGGGACTCTGCATCCTGGTGGGGGGATGCAGCCTGGGGAGAAGTGGGGTACACTCTGCACATGGGGGGGGGCACTCTGCTTCCTGGGGGGGGTGGATGCAGCCTGGGGAGAAGTGGGGTACACTCTGCATCCTGGGGGGGACTCTGCATCCTGGTGGGGGGATTCAGCCTGGGGAGAAGTGGGGTACACTTTGCATGGGGGGGCACTCTGCATCCTGGGGGGGTGGATGCAGCCTGGGGAGAAGTGGGGTACACGCTGCATCCTGGGGAGGGGTGGATGCAACCTTGGGAGACGTGGGGTACACCCTGCATCCTGGGGGGGACACTGCATCCTGGGGGGGTGGATGCAGCCTGGGGAGAAATGGGGTACACTCTGCATCCTGGGGGGGACACTCTGCAGCCTGGGGAGAAGTGGGGTACACTCTGCATTCTGGGGGGGACTGCATCCTGGTGGGGGATGCAGCCTGGGGAGAAGTGGGGTACACTCTGCATGAGGGGGGTCACTCTGCATCCTGGGGGGGTGGATGCAGCCTTGGGAGACGTGGGGTACACCCTGCATCCTGGGGGGGACACTGCATCCTGGGGGGGTTGATGCAGCCTGGGGAGAAATGGGGTACAATCTGCAGCCTGGGGAGAAGTAGGGCACAATCTACAGCCTGGGGAGAAGTGGGGTACAATCTGCATCTTTGGGGGGCACTACATCCTGGGGAGGGGCACTCTGCATTCTGGGCGGTACACACTGCATCCTGGGGGGGGTCACAGTGCTGAATCTTGGGGGAGGACATTGTAGCCTGGAGAGGAGAAGGGGTACACACTGCATCCAGAGTGGGGGGTACACAAGGGGTAGGAATCAGTTGAAGAGCTGAATTAGGGAGACTCGCTCCATTAGTGAAAGCATGGCAAAATGAATGGGTGAATAATGAAGGTGGGGCTCATTATTCACCCATTCATTTTGCCATGCATTCACTAATGGGGAGAGTCTCCCCGGTTCACCCCTCATGTCTCCCCGGTTCAGCCCTCAGGTCTCCCCGGTTCACCCCTCAGGTCTCCCCGGTTCAGCCTCAGGTCTCTTTGATTCACCCCTCAGGTCTCCCCGGTTCACCCCTCAGGTCTCCCCTATTCACCCCTCAGGTCTCCCCAAATCACCCCTCATGTCTCCCCGGTTCAGCCCTCAGGTCTTCCCGGTTCACCCCTCAGGTCTCCCCGGTTCACCCCTCAGGTCTCCCCAAATCACCCCTCATGTCTCCCCGGTTCAGCCCTCAGGTCTCTCCGGTTCACCCCTCAGGTCTCCCCGGTTCAGCCCTCAGGTCTCCCCGATTCACCCCTCATGTATCCCCAGTTCACCCCTCAGGTCTCCCCGATTCACCCCTCATGTCTCCCAGGTTCAGCCCTCAGGTCTCCCCGATTCACCCCTCATGTCTCCCCAGTTCAGCCCTCAGGATTCCCCGGTTCACCCCTCAGGTCTCCCCGGTTCACCCCTCATGTCTCCCCGGTTCAGCTCTCAGGTCTCCCCGGTTCACCCCTCATGTCTCCCCGGTTCACCCCTCAGGTCTCCCCGGTTCACCCCTCATGTCTCCCCGGTTCAACCCTCAGGTCTCCCTGGTTCACCCCTCATGTCTCCCCGGTTCACCCCTCATGTCTCCCCGGTTCAGCCTCAGGTCTCCCCAGTTCACCCCTCAGGTCTCCCCGGTTCAGCCCTCAGGATTCCCCGGTTCAGCCCTCAGGTCTCCCCAAGTTTGGTTCAGTGCTCCCTTGGCTGTGCTGTCTGTATGATGCTGTGATAGGCCTCCCCCAGCCAGCGACCCCACACTGCACACCCACCGCTCCCATCCCTCCCGGGGTCCCTCCTCCACTCTCAGGGCCGTCCGCCCGCGGTTTGCTGTTTACACACCAGCAGACATTTCTTGTACTGATCTGCCTTCCCCCTCTCCCAGTACAAGCCTCAGGAGTATGGAGTCAGGGGCCACCCGACAGAGGCCCAAACTCACACCAACATGAGGAAGGACATACAAACTCCATGCATCCGAGATGAGAAGCAAACACTTAGCCATCATGCTGACCTCTCTGCGTGACACCTCGCCATAAATTAGGCATACGTGCATCGCACATAAACCTTGGAGAGATGCCGGAGGAATAACAACGTGACACAACGCCGCGACTACACCGCGGGGATCCGTCAGAGGAAACACTGCGATTCTGCACTGCAACGCACACACAGCGCCAACCAGCACTGAATTCAGCAGTGACACCCTCTGTGCACAACACACTATATTCTCAGCACATTTCTCCTACGTCACCCACCACTGAAAACAACGTCACACACCCAGGGGCAGGACAAGGGGTGGGCAGGAGGGGCAGCTGCCCCCGGCGCAAGGAGGCAAAGAATAGACTCAGAGTGTTACACCCATTCTACAGCATTGCCCTGCGTCCTGGACGCCCTGTCCTGGTACTACCCGCACCACCGACGCAGCCCACACACGTGCCAGCCATATAAAACCTTTCAGCTACAGCATTGGCCCCGAAACTGAGGCCAGGGGGGGCAAATGCAGCCATTTGCCTGCTTTTATCCAACCCTTGGGGCTTTATCCCCCCCCCCCCCCCCACTGTCAGCAACCATGGGGCATACAGTAGTTCCTGCCACTGACAAAGAACACTATTCCCACTGACACCAATGATGGGGCATGTTTCCTCTTACTGACACCAATGATGGGGCACTATTCCTCCCACTGATACCAATGAAGGGGCACTTATTCCTCCCACTGACTCCAATGGTGGGGCACGTTTCCTCTTACTGACACCAGTGATGGGGCACTATTCCTCCCACTGATACCAATGAAGGGGCACTTATTCCTCCCACTGACACCAATGATGGGGCACTATTCCTCCCACTGATACCAATGATGGGGCACTATTCCTCCCACTGACACCAATGATGGGGCACTATTCCTCCCACTGATACCAATGATGGGGCACTATTCCTCCCACTGACACCAATGAAGGGGCACTATTCCTCCCACTGATACCAATGAAGGGGCACTATTCCTCCCACTGATACCAGTGATGGGGCACTATTCCTCCCACTGACACCAATGATGGGACACTATTCCTCCCACTGATACCAATGATGAGGCACTATTCCTCTCACTGACACCAATGACGGGGCACTATTCCTCCCACTGACACCAATGATGGGGCACTATTCCTCCCACTAACACCAATGATGGGGCACCATTCCTCCCACTGACACCAATGATGGAACACTATTCCTCCCACTGAAACCAATGATGGAACACTATACCTCCCCTGACACCAACGATGAAACACTATTCCTCCCACTGGCACCAGTGATGGGGCACTATTTCTCCTGCTGACACCAACAATGGAGCACCATTCCTCTCACTGACAACAATGATAGGGCACCATTCCTCCTACTGACACCAATTATGAGGCACTATTCCTCCCCCTGACACCAACAATGGAGCACTATTGTTCCCCTGACACCAAAAATGGGGCGTTATTCTTCCTCTGACACCAACGATGGGGCACTATTCCTCCCACTGATACCAGTGATGGGGCACTATTCCTCCCACTGACACCAATGATGGGACACTATTCCTCCCCTGACACCAATGATGGGGCACTATTCCTCCCACTGACACCAATGATGGGGCACTATTCCTCCCCTGACACCAATGATGGGGCACTATTCCTTCCGCTGACACCAGAGCAGTCCGGCCCCCCTAAAGTAACCTGGCCCTGCTCTATAGCACTGGTCAATGGACAGTGGCTAGTTGGCCACAAGGAGAGGAGTCCATCTAGGTCAGAGGCATCAAACTCAGTTTTATCGGGGGCCGCATTAGCATTATGTTTGCCCTCAAAGGGCCAGTTGTATCTGTAAGACTAGGTGTCCAGAACACCTTACCCCATCCCCTTATATCAGATGTCAAGAGCCCCCCACTTCCACCACCTTGAGAAGTCAAGAGTCCCCCACCCTCCCTTACATCACAGTGCACCCCCCTTACCTTCTGCTGTTGCCAGGAAGAGCCTGTGGGTGGAGCTTGGAGGCATAAAGTGCAGGGTCTGGAGGAGGACCAGAGGCTGGAGTCTGCTGAATGCTGAGACCAGGGGAGGCGGAGAGGGGAGGGGGTGCTGTGGCTGCACAGAGAGGTGCTGGATCTGTAGGAGGATTTCTGTACTCCTCCCTGCAGCCGATTGCTGAGACAAGGTGAGGGTGGGGACGAGGGTGGGGGTGCCTCAGCCGCAGGAGAGGTGCAAGATCCACATGAAATGGCCAAGAGGGCCAGATTCGGCCCATGGTCCTTGTGTTTGACACATATGTTCTAGGTGGACCAGAGTGCTTTGTCCCATCCCTCAGAAGCCTTGCACCCCGGGGAGGACAGGGCAGGGTCCTTCCTTATCGGGAGGGGACCAGTGACACACCCAGTGCACTGTTTTGGTTCACTTGGTGTTTAGTTTTTATACGCACCCATCGTAGGAGCGGGGAAAAAAAACTGTCAGCGTACAAAGCATTGGAAGGCCTCAGCTGCAGAAACCTGATATCACCTAGAGCCACTATATTGTTCGCTTTACAATTCAATGATTTGATGCTAACTACTACTGGGATCCAAGGGCCACACAACAAGCACCAAAGGGCCCCACAAGGCCCTCGAGCCTCAAGGTATCTAGAGCCATTCTGTACGTGGTTTATGAGATCATTCTAGCTCTTTGCAAATCAACGTCCTCACACTAAGTACTATTTGCTGGGGTCTCCTAGCCACAGGACCAGCACCAAAGGCTGCAGGTTGAACATCAGAGGTCTACAGCCTAAGAAAGTCACCCCAGCAGTGGTGCACAAAAGGGACCAAAACCTTCCTCTACTCAGTTTATTAAGGTGGCTCTTGAGTCAGAAGGCAGACATTGCACTTTCCACATAGAACCCTCCCTACACCTAGAACATTTTATCCCAAAGGAACCCTTCAAATGGTTTTCAGATCTTGGAGAACCCCTTCTAAAGGCAATATCATTGGAAGTCCGTGGAAGAGTAGCCTCTTACATTGGTGGTCAGTTGGAAGAATGCTCCTTACATTGGTGGTCAGTTGGAAGAATGCTCCTTACATTGGGGGTCAGGGGGAAGAATACTCCTTACATTGGGGGTCAGGGGGAAGAATGCTCCTTACATTGGGGGTCAGTTGGAAGAATGCTCCTTACATTGGGGGTCAGGGGGAAGAATACTCCTTACATTGGGGGTCAGTTGGAAGAATGCTCCTTACATTGGGGGTCAGGGGGAAGAATACTCCTTACATTGGGGGTCAGGGGGAAGAATGCTCCTTACATTGGGGGTCAGTTGGAAGAATGCTCCTTACATTGGGGGTCAGTTGGAAGAATGCTCCTTACATTGGTGGTCATTTGGAAGAATGCTCCTTACATTGGGGGTCAGGGGGAAGAATACTCCTTACATTGGGGGTCAGGGGGAAGAATACTCCTTACATTGGTGGTCAGGGGGAAGAATACTCCTTACATTGGGGGTCAGGGGGAAAGAATGCTCCTTACATTGGTGATCAGGGGGAAGAATGCTCCTTATCTTGGTGGCCAATGGGAAGAATGCCACTTACATTGGTGGTCAAGGGGAAGAATGCTCCTTATATTGGTGGTCAGTGGGAAGAATACTCCCTATATTGGTGGTCAGTGGGAAGAATGTTCTTTACATTGGTGGCTAATGGGAAGAATGCTCCTTACACTGGTGGTCAAGGGGAAGAATGCTCCTTATATTGGTGGTCAGTGGGAAGAATGCTCCTTATATTGGTGGTCAGTGGGAAGAATGCTCCTTACACTGGTGACCAATGGAAAGAATGCTCCTTACATTGGTGGTCAAGGGGAAGAATGCTCTTTACATTGGTGTTCAGGGGGAAGAATGCTCTTTACATTGGTGTTCAGGGGGAAGAATGCTCTTTACATTGGTGTTCAGGGGGAAGAATGTGCCTTACATTGGTGATCAGTGGGAAGAATGTGCCTTACATTGGTGGTCAGTGGGAAGAATTGCTCCTTACATTGGTGGTCAGTGGGAAGAATGCTCCTTACATTGGGGTTCAGTGGAAAGCATACTCCTTAAAAGAGAAATAGGAGCAAAGCTCTTTTGGCCCCCACCTCCCACTGTAGGTCACAGGAGTGCAATTCATTCTACACTCCTGTGACCCAGATTCAGACCAAAGTCTGCTGTTAGCTGAAATCTTTCAGCCAGTCCAGACTCTGGAGGGATCCAGAATTTCATGTCAGGATCCACCCAGATGCCTGGCTGGCAGCTGACTCAGACTTTCAGCAAGCCTCCTAAAGCCTCCTAATGCTCCAGTGAGCTCTAGAGGGGCAGAGTATAGAGAGGTGGCTGACAGTCACCGGCTCTCTGCTCACTGAAGACTGAGAACGGAGTGATCAGCAGTTTCTGATCGCTCCGTTCTTGGTCTCAGAGGAGCCGGGGACAGCAGCAGCATTGGGCTGATGCTGAATCCACCTTGGTGTGTAGGTGTTGTTATGATTTTGAAATCCCACACTTTGTTTTAAATAGGTGGTCAATGAGAAGTATGCCCCTTACATTGGTGGTCAGTGAGAAGAATGATCCTTACATTGGTGGTCAGTTGGAAGAATGCTCCTTACATTGGTGGTCAGTTGGAAGAATATTCCTTACATTGGTGGTCATTTGGAAGAATGCTCCTTACATTGGGGGTCAGGTGGAAGAATGCTCCTTACATTGGTGGTCAGTGGGAAGAATATTCCTTACATTGGTGGTCATTTGGAAGAATGATCCTTACATTGGTAGTCAATGAGATGATTGTCCCCCCTACCTTGATGGTCAGTGGGAAGAACACCCCTTACATTGGTGGTCAAGGGGAAGACTATTACTATCCCTTATATTGTTGGCCAGTAGGGAGAATGCTTCTTATATTGGTGGTCACTGGGAGGAATGCCCCTTACATTGGTGGTCAGTGAGCACAATGGCCCTTAGATTGGTGGTCAGTGGGCAGATTGGCCCTTATATTGGTGGTTAGTGGGAGGAATGCTCCTTACTTTGGTATCATTAGGAAGAATACCCTTTACACTGGTAATCAGTGTGGAGAATACCCCTTACATAGGTGGTCATTAGGAAGAATGCCCCATATATTGGTGGTCAGGAGGAAGAATATCCCGTACGCTGGCGGCTAGCAGAGAGAATGAACGCCTACATTGGTAATCAGTGGAAGGAATCCCCCGTACATTGAAGGTTAGGAGGAAGAATGCCCCTTCCGTTGGTAGTCAATTGAAAGAATATCCTTAATCCTTATATTGTTAGTTAGTAGGGAGAATTCTTCTTACATTGGTGGTTATTGAGAATATGCTCTTTTATTGGTAGTCAGTGGGCAGAATGCTCTTTACTTTGGTATCATAACAAGAATGCCCCTTATACTGGTAATCAGTGGGGTGAATATCCCAAATGTGGGGTGAATGTCCCCTACCTTGATGGTCAGTGGGAAGAACACCCCTTACATTGGTGGTCAAGGGGAAGACTATTCCTATCCCTTATATTGTTAGCCAGTAGGGAGAATGCTTCTTATATTGGGGGTCAGTGGTAAGAATGCCCCTTACATTGGTGATCAGTGGGCAGAATGGCCCTTAGATTGGTGGTCAGTGGGCAGAATGGACCTTAGATTGAAGGTCAGTGGGAAGAATGTCCCTTACATTGTTGGTCAGTGAGAAGAATGTCCCTTACATGGGTGGCCAGTGGGAAGAATGTCCCTTACATGGGTGGTCAGTGGGAAGAATGCCCCTTACATTGGGGGTCAGTGGGAAGAATGCCCCTTACATTGGTGGTCAGTGAGAGGAATGTCCCTTACATTGAAGGTCAGTGGGAAGAATGCCCCTTACATTGGGGGCCAGTGAGAGGAATGTCCCTTACATTGAAGTTCAGTGGGAAGAATGCCCCTTACATTTGTGGTCAGTGGGAAGAATGCCCCTTACATTGGTGGTCACTGGGAAGAATGTCCCTTACATTGGTGGTCAGTGGGAACAATGCCCCTTACATTGAAGGTCAGTGGGAACAATGCCCCTTACATTGGTGGTCAGAGGGAAGAATGTCCCTTACATTGGTGGTCAGTGGGAAGAATGTTCCTTACATTGTGGGTCAGTGGGAAGAATGTTCCTTACATTGGTGGTCAGTGAGAAGAATGCTTCTTACATTGAAGGTCAGTGGGAAGAATGTCCCTTACATTGAAGGTCAGTGGGAAGAATTCCCCTTACATTGGTGGTCAGTGGGAAGAATGTCCCTTACATTGGTAGTCAGAATGCCCTCCTTACAGAAAAGATCATCGGTGTCATGCAGCTTCCTTTTCTGAATGGCATTGGCCCCGAAACCATGTAGGCACCATGCTATGGGAGGTCATTCAGCCTCAGCTCAAGGAGCCCCTCGGAATCTCTAGAGGAACCTTGGCTAAGAATGTCTGGTTTAAAGAACCTTCCACATCTCATTGTATCCTAGACCCTCATGGCCTCCAGAACCCCTCACCGCTCTCACATCCTCTAATTGCCCCCCATCCCTTCATTAAACTCATGTTTTTTTAATCGCACAGATCCCAACATCTCGCAGTTCTCCCCGAGCGAAGGCTCAGCTGCCTTCACTTTTATTATCGCGCACTAATTGGTCACAGGAAGGAGATCCTGGACTCCATTACAGCAGCAGCGTGACAGAGATCCTCTCGCTGCCTGCTGCACCGATCCCTGTGTTTGCCCTACAAATATTACGTAAACCCCCTCGCTGGAAGGGTGGTGATGGTGGGGGGTGGGGGGGAGTGTTAACAGGAATCCTGCATAGGAGGATCGCTAGAAATAGTGTATGGAGCGCAGATCCCTCCGAGGCATAGCGACCTCCAGCCAAAAAACGGACTTAGACACGTTCCTTTCACTGCATGGCGCCTCTGATCTGCACAAACATCCCTTCCCCGGGAGAGATGTCAGTTGCACACAGTTGAGTTGAGTTTTTTTTTTTTCCTGCACGCAGATCGAGCCGCGTCTGCAAAACAGCCTCCCCCCCCCCCGCGTGAGGAAGAACGCTCATTGCATACCGTACAACTAAAGCCCCATTATTATGTCCTGGCGCTGCTAGGCGTGTTCACTGCAGGTATATTCCCTGGCTGCACACTGTACTACAATACACCCTCCGATGTTAAGGATGACGGCTCGTCATACAACCCCCCCCCATACAAACAGCCAGCACTGAGGTACAGGTGTGCTCCGTACATCTACAGGTAACCTACCTACAGATCCTTTGCTTCGGGACACTTAAAACCGACCCCCAGCCTTCCCTTCGGTCTTGCACACTTGTACCGGCTCCTCTCCTGGACTGAAATGGCTTCCTCTGATTTCACCGCACACTGTGAGCTTCTCACCATGTGCATTAGAAGCTGTAGCAAGTCAGATAGAGCTCCGCCTCATTTCCTGGTTGGAGGACGTCCAGCATCACCTAGCTCTTTCCTCCCCAACCTGACTGTCCCAGGCCCCGCCTCTTTCATTCGTTGGATTGCACTTCTTTCAATCATTAAGGCTCAGCATCCCATGTTGGTGTTACCTAGTGCTGTTTACATGCAAATGCAGCTTGTCTCGGAACACCCACTTCTGTAGATTGACACCCACAGGGGCGGACTGACAACTCATGGGGCCCCTAGGCAATAGGGGATCATGGGGCCCCTATGTCCTTGCCCAAACTCAAAAAAGCCTATGAAAAAGGTACCAGGGGCATCTCATGGGGCCCCGTACTGACCCTGGACCCTCGAGCAGTGCCCGAGTTTCCAAATGGTCAGTCCGCCCCTGAATCAGATGTATACTCACAAACGGGCGGACTGACAACTCGTGGGGCCCCCAGGCAATAGGGGATCATGGGGCCCCTGTGTCCTTGCCCAAACTCAAAAAAGCCTATGAAAAAGGTACCAGGGGCATCTCATGGGGCCCCGTACTGACCCTGGGCCCTTGGGCAGTGCCCAAGTTTCCAAATGGTCAGTCCGCCCCTGAATCAGATGTATACTCACAAACAGAGGTGGACTGACAACTCATGGGGCCCCCGGGCAATAGGGGATCATGGGGCCCCTGTGTCCTTGCCCAAACTCAAAAAAGCCTATGAAAAAGGTACCAGGGGCATCTCATGGGGCCCCGTACTGACCCGGGGCCCTCGGGCAGTGCCCAAGTTTCCAAATGGTCAGTCCGCCCCTGAATCAGATGTATACTCACAAACAGAGGCGGACTGACAACTCATGGGGCCCCCGGGCAATAGGGGATCATGGGGCCCCTGTGTCCTTGCCCAAACTCAAAAAAGCCTATGAAAAAGGTACCAGGGGCATCTCATGGGGTCCCGTACTGACCCTGGGCCCTCGGGCAGTGCCCAAGTTTCCAAATGGTCAGTCCACCCCTGCTCACCCATCAAGGCATTTTGATATTTGCCTAACTCCTTCTAATGCAGGCCATACATGGTTCGAAAATCGGCCGATTTTTCGTCCGAAAGAATAATCGGACGATTTTCGCACTTTTAGTGGGGCAATGGCATCGGCCGATTTTTGTGGTTCCTCCTCATTTCGTGCTGGAAAATTCGTGAAAAACGACAGATTTTCAAAATCATTGGTGGCAACATCGGATTACAGAACGAACAATGTTTCGATTTTCGGACAAAAAATAGTTCAGAATTCGAACCGTTTATGGCCTGCATAAGGCTAGGTTCACATCTGTGCGGGTGGTGCCGCTGCAGATCCACATGAAAATCAGTGCAGCCGCACCACCCGCACAGAGGAATGCGGACCTGGGGGCGGGTGCCATTAATTCTAATGGCACGCCGCCCGCACTGGAAAATGCAACCGTACTGGGAACCGAGGTTCCTGTGCAGGCTGTGTTTTCAGAAGAAGTGCAGGGACCTCTTCCCTACGGGGCACGGGAGTCCATTCAAATGAATGGGCTCTCGTGCCTGCGCAAAACATGGCCCGCACGGCCGCATGTATGTGAACCGGGGCTTAGAGCCGGCCCGCTGCTTGTATCAGGGCTGAGGGATCTTGAAAGGAATACTGAGGCAGGGTGCTGTGATGTATTCAGCAAGCTATGTACAGCACCCTACCAGCCCCTCCCACCAGCCATGACCTGCTTGCAGTACATAGAGAAGCACAGAGACCCAGTGATGAAATCACGTAGACTAAAAAAAGGCATGAAATGAAAAGGCAAGATCTCATGCAATAATTTCATTAGCATGTTAATGAGGGGGAGGAAAGGCAGAATCGGGGAAGGCATAAGCAGAATAAACTTCAGCTTTAGCATGCAGACCAATTAATGTCTTGTTGCCACTTCCGTATTTTGCAAAGTTTCGAAAAAGACCACCTTCCTAGGAAACTTTTTTTATCCGGCACCCCAACTTTCAGCCATTTTCATAAAGTCATATCTCTTTTACATACACACACATTGTACTGTATATATTCTATCTATCTATCTATCTATCTATCTATCTATCTATCTATCTATCTATCTATCTGTCTGTCTGTCTGTCTGTCTGTCTGTCTGTCTGTCTGTCTGTCTGTCTGTCTGAAGCGCACAGTGCGCAGAAGTCGCCAACTGTCTGCAGAGCCAATAGCTAAAGACCTCCAAACTTGGTGTGGCCTTCAGATTAGCACAACAACAGTGCGTAGAGAGCTTCATGGAATGGGTTTCCATGGCCGAGCAGCTGCATCCAAGCCTTACATCACCAAGTGCAATGCAAAGTGTGGGATGCAATGGTGTAAAGCACGCCGCCACTGGACTCTAGAGTAGAGGTGACATGTTTTCTGGAGTGACCAATCACATTTCTCTGTCTGGCAATCCAATGGATGTGTCTGGGTTTGGCAGTTGTCAGGAGAACGGTACTTGCCTGACTGCATTGTGCCAAGTGTAATGTTTGGTGGAGGGAGGATTACGGTATGGGTTGTTTTATCAGGGGTTGGGCTTGGCCTCCTAGTTCCAGTGAAGGGAACTCTTAAGGCGTCAGCATACCAAGACATTCTGGACAATTTCATGCTCCCAACTTTGTGGGAAGAGTTTGGGGGGTGGCCCCTTCCTGTTCCAACATGACTGCCCCCCCAGTGCACAAAGCAAGGTCCATAAAGACATGGAGGAGCCAGTTTGGGGTGGAGGAACTTGACTGGCCTGCACAGAGTCCTGACCTCAACCCCATAGAACACCTTTGGGATGAATTAAGAGTGGAGACTGCGAGCCAGGCCTCCTCCCCCGACATCAGTGCCTGACCTGACAAATGTGCTTCTGGAAGAATGGTCCAACCTTCCCATAGACACCCTCCTAAACCTTGTGGATGGCCTTCTCAGAAGAGTTGAAGCTGTTTTATATATATATATATATATATCACTCACCCTAATGTAAATGTGCAATAAACTGGCCATAGACTTGACATACCAGCCAACCAACAACCTGACCATCTGCAGCCAGATTTCCAGATTTCACCATGGCAGAAGCAAGCTGACTGGAAAGATTTGAAAGCCTTGGCCAGTCCTGTTTAACCAGCATTGATCAGCACTGGGGGCATCTGGGCACCCCCCCCCCCCCCCGTGTAGGTGTAAGTGTTAAGGGTCAGTCGTGCATGTTTATGAAGCGGTAGGCGGAAAGTTTTACCAGCTGGCGGTCAGGCCTTGTCTACATGTTTGACTACCCACCAATGCCTGGCAATGGTGGTAGGAGCATGCACAATGGCACCAGCCGCATTTGCGTGTTCATGGATCGTGCAGGCACCCCTGGCACCGGTCTTCAAAATTCATTTCAGCCAACGTATTTTTTTTTTTCAGAGATCAGAGTTTTAATTTATTCGGTGTCAGCTGTGAGCCAAGAGCTTTTGTCATTCCTGCTGACTTCCTGTTTGGTTCCTCCTGCAGTAACCAATCATTACTAGGAATGCTGGGACTTCCAGAGACAGTCCGAGTCTTTGAAACTTGTCCATGGAAAGTTTTCTTCCCTATAAATGTCCCAGCTTGTAACCTTTGATGGTCCGATAAATAGGATTCCTGTTCCTTGCCACCTACAGTTGAAATATCAAATTTGAGTGGAATGACCATTTAAAGCTGGAGTTTGATCTGCTTATATTTTTGCTTTCTCTGGTTCCTCCTTTCCTTCCTCTGCCTCCATCAATATTTTAGACCCAGTGCCATCATTACTGGGTCTGTGTGCTTTTCTAAGCAATGCAGGCAGATCATGCTTGGTGGGAGGAACCAGCAGGGTGGTATACATAGCTTCCTGAAACATCAGAGCAGCATGCCTTAGTACTCCTCTCAAGAGCCCTCAGTCTTGATGTAAGCAACAGGCTGGCTCTTGGAAGGAGTTACGCAAACATCAATATGTCTTGATTGGTGCGTGTCTGGTGGATTGGTGATCCTAGGCAGATGGCAGCTATGTACTACCACAGATCATTATCTATAATACATGACTCCATGTTATTAATTAGCAGTCAACATACACAAATGTGCACCAACAATTACACTATATGGCCAAAAAGTTGTAGACACCCAGCCATCCACCAATATTAGATTGTTGGCCATCCCATTCCAAAACCATGGGCATTAATATATAGTCATTATAACAGCCTCCACTCTTCTGAGAAGTTAGAACATATGATTTTGGAATGTGTCTGTAGGGCGTTGTGCCCATTGAGCCAAAAGAACATTTGCAAGGTCAAGTATTGATGTTGGATGAGAAGAACTGGCTCACAATCGGTGTTCCAGTTCATCCCAAAGTTGTTGGATGAAAAGACCCAGCTCAGAATCGGTGTTCCAGTTCATCCCAAAGGTGTTGGATGAGAAAACCTCGCTCAAAATTGATGTTCCAGTTCATCCCAAAGGTGTAGGATGACAAGACCTGGCTCGGAATCGGTGTTCTATTTCATCTTAAAGGTGTTTTGGATGAGAAGACCTGGCTCAGAAACGGTGTTCTAGTTCATCTTAAAGGTGTTGGATGGGAAGGCCTGGCATGGAAAAGGTGTTCTAGTTCATCTTAAAGGTGTTGGACGGGAAGGCCTGGCATGGAAAAGGTGTTCTAGTTCATCTTAAAGGTGTTGGATGAGAAGTCCTGGCTCAGAATCGGTGTTCCAGTTCATCCCAAACGTGTTGAATGAGAAGATCTGGCTCGGAAATGGTGTTCTAGTTCATCTTAAAGGTGTTTTGGATGAGAAGACCTGGCTCGGAAATGGTGTTCTAGTTCATCCTAAAGGTGTTTTGGATGAGAAGACCTGGCTTGGAAACGGTGTTCTAGTTCATCCTAAAGGTGTTTTGGATGAGAAGACCTGGCTCGGAAACGGTGTTCTAATTCATCCTAAAGGTGTTGGACGGGAAGGCCTGGCATGGAGAAGGTGTTCTAGTTCATGTTAAAGGTGTTGGATGAGAAGCCCTGGCTCAGAATCGGTGTTCCAGTTCATCCCAAAGGTGTTGAATGAGAAGATCTGGCTTGGAAACGGTGTTCTAGTTCATCCTAAAGGTGTTGGACGAGAAGACCTGGCTTGGAAACGGTGTTCTAGTTCATCTTAAAGGTGTTTTGGATGAGAAGACCTGGCTCGGAAACGGTGTTCTAGTTCATCCTAAAGGTGTTGGACGGGAAGGCCTGCCATGGAAAAGGTGTTCTAGTTCATCTTAAAGGTGTTGGATGAGAAGCCCTGGCTCAGAATCGGTGTTCCAGTTCATCCCAAAGGTGTTGAATGAGAAGACCTGACTTGGAATTGATGTTCCAGTTCACCCCAAGAGTGTTGGATGAGAAGATCTGGCTTAGAATCAGTGTTCTAGTTCATCCCAAAGGTGGGCAGTAGGGTTGAGGTCAGGGCTCTGTGCAGGATACTCAAGTTCCTCACCACCAAACTAGTTCAACCATGTCCTTATGAAGCTGACTTTATACACATAATGTGTAATGTATGTCATAATGAAATATAAAAGGGTCTTCCCCAAACTGTTACCACTGGGTTGGAACTGCACAATTATCTAATATGTCCTTGTATTAACAACACCCTTTATTGAAAACACCATATTTTTGAAGTTGGGGTCCACATACCTTTGGCCATATAAAGAAGATCCTTTCTTTATCGACCAATATGAATGACAATCCTTTCTACCAGCTCATTTTAAAAACACGCGGCCAATTTATTTCACAATTGGTTATGAAGACGTTATGCTATGATAACATTTCCATAATTTAAACCATAAACTCCTTTACTCCACAGTGATCTGCTAGCATGCTGGTCTCTGTTGCTCAGCTCCACACTTCTGAGTCCCTTATCGTAATTTAATTTCCTAAATCTTCTCTGAAGTCATGTACATAGACTTCTGCTTGTGGTTCATTCACTACAAATTCAGTCCACACATTTATAACTAGGACTCTAAGCTGAAAAATAACTTTCTCATAAACATTTCAATACATAATAGCCAACCTTAGTAATAATATTTACAGCAAACGATACCCATTGCCAGAACCTTGGTAATAAAATAAAATTACATTGCCCAGTAACACCATGGAAGTCTTCTAGTCTTACTGGTGGCCCACAGGGATCCTGGTCCAAATCCTTTGGGGGACACCACTATGGTGGACCTGGGAGGTTAGCCAGTTAAAGGTCTCCTTCTTGGCTTCCTCAACTTCCCCAGGGCATTAGACTTTATCAAGGAATGGCATTATTGTGGCAGACTTGGGAGTTTAGCCAGTGAAAGGCCTCCTCCCTTAGCTCCCTCAACAACCCCCAGGCTTTAGACTACATCAACAAATGCTATTGATATGGCGGACTTGGGATTGTAGCCAGCAAAAGGCCCCCTTCCTTGGGTCTCTCAGCTTTCCACAGGCATTAGACTATACAGTATTAACAAATGCCATCATTATAGTGGACTTGGGAGGTAAGCCAATGAAAGGCCTCCTTCCCTGGCTCCCTCAACATCCCCTGGACATTATACTATATCAGCAAATGCCACTATTATGGTGGATTTGGGAGTTTAGCCAGTGAAAATCCACCTTCCTTGGCTCCTTCCACATCCCCTGGACATTAGACTAAATCACCAAATGCCATTATTATGGCAGACTTGAAAAGTTAGCCAGTGAAAGGTCACCTTCCATGGCTAACTCTACATCCCCTGGGCATTAGATTATATGAACAAATGCCATGAATATGGTGGATTTGGAAAATTAGCCAGCAAAAAGCCCACCTCCTTGGGCCCCTCAACTTCCATTGGGCACAGGGGCCGACTGACCATTTGGAAACTCTGGCACTGCCTGAGGGCCCGAGTTCAGTAGGGGGCCCCATGAGATGCCCCTGGCACCTTTTTCATAGGCTTTTTCGAGTTTGGGCAAGAACAACGGGGCTCCATGAGCCCCTATTGCCCGGGGACCCCATGAGTTGTCAGTTCGCCCCTGATTGGGCATTAGACTATATCAAAGAATTCCAATATTGTGGTGGACTTGGGAGATAAGCCAGCGAAAGACCTCCTTCTATGGCTCTCTCGACATCCCCAGGGCATTGGACTATATCAACAAATGCCATTGTTGTAGTGGACTTGGAAATTTGGAAAGTAAAAAGCCTCTTTTCTTGGGTACTTCAACTTCCCACGGGCATCAGACAATACAGTAATAACGAATGCCATCATTATGGTGGACTTGAGAGGTAAGCCAGGAGAAGGCTTCCTCTCTTGGCTCTCTCAACTTCCCCAGGCTTTAGACCCAGGCTTCTCAACCAGGGTTTTGTGGAACCTTAGGGTTCCCCCCAGAGGTTGCTGGGGATTCCTTGAGCAATGAGCAATTCCTGCCTCACAGATAAGTTCCCACTGGCACCAAAGATATTTTTAGAGGGTAATTCTTCCCAATGACAAGTGTAAGGAGCATTCTTCCCATTAATGCTTACACTAATGTATCATGAGTTGTAGGTATAGTAATTTTTTAGCAAGGGTTCCCTGAGACCAGTAAGTTATTTCAAGGGTTCCTCTCTGTTGACAGGGTTTGGAAAGGTTGCCTTAGATTATATCAATGAATGCCATTACTGTGGTGGACTTGGGAGTTTACCCAGTAAAAGACCACTTTTCTTTGTTGCCTCGATATCCCCTGGGAATTATAATTTACCGATTAATGCCATGCCTTGTAGCATTACAACACATCCCGTGACCATGGCATTTCACTACCATTACTTCCAACCTTCTGGCCACCAGCTTTTGACTATGGAAGACAATACAAAGCACCATGTGAGTGGCTAGTCAAACAAGTTGTTTAGGTAAGTACATCAAGTTTTACTTTTTTGGTGGAACCATACTGTCAAGGACAGAGGTTTGTCATATTAACATTTCGCTATCTCAAGGTTCTGCCTGAAATCGGGCCTCAACTTGTAGCCCCAAGCTATGTATTAACAGCCTAAATGGGATAGATAAATAATGAGCGATCGAAAGGCAAACTTGCATCACTGGTAGAATTTGTGGCTTCAGTGCTTTCCATGTGTCTGAAGGCCTAGGAGCTTGGTCACATGATAGCTGCTTTAGGGTTGGGTAAGAGATTAGCTGATCCTGCCCTTCAGCAGAGATCATGTGACCAAATGCCTAGGTTTTTGGTGGTATGAGCATCAGTGGATGAAATCTGCAGCAGAATTTTCTCCGGAAAAAGTATTTCAGCCAATGTGTTGCATGTTATTTACTATCTCAGCAAGAATAGAATAGTGAAGTAGACCTAAACCAGGAGTCTCCAAACTTTCTAAACAAAGGGCCAGTAGGTGTGTCCTTCAGACTTTAGTGGACCAGACTGTAACCAGTGGGAGTAGACAAGGTCTCAAGCTTGGTGGTCAGTTAGAGGAAAAAGATATAAGGTGCCTGTTTTCAGTAGGAGGAGGAATAGTGGGCTAACAGTGGTATTAATGAGAGGAATGGTACCCCACTGTTGGTATCAGTGGGAGGAATAATGCCCCATCCTTGGTGTCAGTGGAAGGAATAGTACCCCATCGCTGGTGTCAGTGGGAGAAATAGTGCCCCATCACTGGTATCAGTGGGGGGAAATATTGCCCCTTTGTTGGTGTAAGTTTGAGGAATAGTGCCCCAACCTTTGTATCAGTGGGAGGAATAGTGCCCCATCATTGGAATCAGTGGGGGGAGATGGGAGAATAGTGCTCCATGCTTGGTGTTGGTGTTATAAATAGTGTCCCAACATTGGTGTCAGTGGGAGGAATAGTGCCCCATCATCATTGGTGTCAGTGAGAGGAACAGTACCCCATCATTGGTGTCAGTAGGGGGGGATAGTGCCCCATCATTGGTGTCAGTGGGAGGAAGTACCCCATCATTGGTGTCAGTGGGGGGGGATAGTGCCCCATCATTAGTGTCAGTGGGAGGAAGTACCCCATCATTGGTGTCGGGGGGGATAGTGTCCCATCATTAGTGTCAGTGGGAGGAAGTACCCCATCATTGGTGTCAGTGATAGGAATAGTGTCCCATCATTGGTGTCAGTGGGAGGAATAATGCCCCATCTTTGGTGTCAGTGGAAGGAATAGTACTCCATCACTGGTGTCAGTGGGAGAAATAGTGCGCCATCACTAGTATCAATGGGGGGAAATAGTGCCCCTATGTTGGTGTCAGTGGGAGGAATAGTGTCCTATTATTGACGCCAGTGGGGGGGTAATAGTGTCCCATTATTGGTGTCACTGGGAAGAATATTGCCCCATCATCATTGGTGTCAGTGGGAGGAATAGTACCCCATCACTGATGTCAATGGGGGGGGGATAGTGCACCATCTTTGGTGTCAGTGATAGGAATAGCGTCCCATCACTGGTGTCAGTGGGAAGAATAGTGCCCCATCCTTGATGTTATTGGGAGAAACAGAACTCCATCATTGGTGTCAGTGATAAGAATAGTGCCCCATCATTGGTGTCAGTGTGAGGAACAGTACCCACTCAGTGATGTCAGTGGGAGGGAATGGAGCACCATCATTAGTATCAAGGGGGGGGGATTGTGCCCTATCATTGGTGTCAATGGGAGGAATAGTGCACATCTTTGGTGTCAGTGATAGAAATAGTGTCCCCTCATTAGTGTCAGTGGGAGAAATAGTGCCCCATAATTGGTGTCAGTGGAACAGTACCCCCTCATTGGTGTCAGAGAGAGGGAGTAGTGCACCATCATTAGTATCGGGGGGGGGGGGGGATTGTGTCCCGTCATTGGTGTCAGGGGGAGGAATAGTGCCCCATCCTTGGTGTTATTGGCAGGTATAGTACTCGTCACTGGACTCAGTTGGAGGAACAGTACCCTATCATTGGTGTCAGTGGGAGGAATAGTGCCCCATCATTGGTGTCAGTGGGAGGAATAGTGTCCCATCATTGGTATCAGTGGGAGGAATAGTGACCCATCACTGGTGTCAGGGGGAGGAATTGTGTCCCCTCATTGGTGTCAGTGGGAGGAACAGTACCCCATCATTGGTGTCAGTGGGAGGGAATAGTGCACCATTATTGGTATCAAGGGGGGGATTGTGCCCCATCATTGGTGTCAACGGGAGGAATAGTGCCCCATCATTGGTATCAATGGGGGGGATGATTGTGCCCCATCATTGGTGTCAATGGGACGAATAGTGCCCCATCATTGGTATCAATGGGGGGGGGTTGTGCCCCATCATTGGTGTCAATGGTAGGAATAGTGCCCCATCATTGGTATCAGTGGAAGGAATAGTGCCCCATCATTGGTATCAGTGGGAGGAATAGTGTCTCATCATTGGTGTCAGTGAAAGGAATAGTGCTCCATCATTGGTATCAGTGGGAGGAATAGTGCCCCATCATTGGTGTCAGTGGGAGGAATAGTGCCCCATCATTGGTGTCAATGGGACGAATAGTGCCCCATCATTGGTATCAATGGGGGGGGGGTTTGTGCCCCATCATTGGTGTCAATGGTAGGAATAGTGCCCCATCATTGGTATCAGTGTGAGGAATAGTGCCCCATCATTGGTGTCAGTGGGAGGAATAGTGCCCCATCATTGGTGTCAGTGGGATGAATAGTGCCCCATCATTGGTATCAGTGGGATGAATAGTGCCCCATCATTGGTATCAGTGGGATGAATAGTGCCCCATCATTGGTGTCAGTGGGAGGAATAGTGCACCATCATTGGTGTCAGTGGGAGGAATAGTGCACCATCATTGGTATCAATGGGGGGGGGGGTTGTGCCCCATCATTGGTGTCGATGGTAGGAATAGTGCCTCATCATTGGTATCAATGGGGGGGGGATGATTGACACCATTAGTGTCAGTAGGAGGAATAGTGCCTCAAGGGCCAGATGAGAGGAAGCAAGAGGCTGCATTCGGCCCAGGGGCGACAGTTTGGAGACCGCTGATCTAAACCATAACTGGATACCATTTAGTATGTGATTATGCTGCTTTTCATACACAGCTGCCATTCCTTTTGGCTCCAATGCCAGATTGGCCAAATTTTGCCCAAATCTCCCAATTTTCCAGGGAAGATCAAACTCTCAGTATCGTCCCTCCCTATCCCTGAGCAGCACGCTGCGACATTCCGGTAAGCGCGGCGCGTATCATTGTTCCTCCGTCCCAGCAGCGTGCGCCGTGCCTGCATCCCCGCTCTGCTGTAAATCACGGAATCCCCATTCCTGCTCAGCAAGCGCTGACTATTATGGAGCTCTCAGTGCAAAGAGAGCGGAACAAAAAAAAAAGGAAAAAAGGCGTTCATTACATCACGCTCCGACCTTTGCTGCACTGAGCGCCTCTGCCTGCTCCCCGCTAACTGCATTACGTTCCGTTCAAAGCTCCTTTGCTAGCAACGCATGTAGTTTCAATAAATTCCAGCAATTAGCCCTCAGCCTTAACAATGCCTTCCAGCTCCACCGCTGGAACAATACGGATCCTTCTCAGCACAAGGCATCCATCAGCGCTCCGACCAACACTTGGCAAGCGCCCTCTTCCATGCATCTCTGCCACGCTGCCATCAATCCTCATCTTGTGATGCACCCATCGTCACATGGGGCTCAAAGATCAGGTTCATCATTTGCCTTCTCTGCTTCCTCCTTTCTCTCCTCATCCACATGATTTTTTTTTTTTTTTTGTTTTCATGCCACACCTTATCTTAGACCCAGCGATGTTGTCACTGGGTCTCTGTGCTTCTCTATGCAGTGCAGGAATATCTGGTGGAAAGGGCTGCACTTCCTGAAAACATCAGAGCACCCTGCTTCAGTACTCCTCTTAAGGGAACCTCAGAGGCCTGATGCAATCGGTGGACTGGCTCTTGGGAGGAGTTGTGCAAATATCAAAATGCCTTGATGGGTGGGTGTCAGTCTGGAGGAATGGGCGTTCCTAAGACAGGCTGTATTTGCATGGGAACACCCACATGTGATGCTACTGGAATCCAGTGAATGAAAGGGACAGGCCAGGGACAGTAGGCTGGGGGAGGAAAGGACTAGATGATGCTGGACATCCTCCAGCTCACGAGGAGCTGCAGCCTCTAGGGAGGGTGAGCAGGTGAGATACAGATTAAGGTGGATTGGAGACACAGTCCTGGAAGGTAAAGGAACCAGTTTATCAACCACTTGGCCGTTGTCACCCTCCTTCCAGGCTGCCAGCCAGCTGCAGATCCCCTAACCTCCTACAGGGCCTCCCAGCTTCTATAGTGGCCTGCAGCGCCCCCTAGCTTGCTGCAGCCCCCCAATAGTGTCCCCCAGACCCTTCAGGGACCTACAGTCTCCCACAGTGCCTCTGCAATGCCCCCAGCCTCCTGGAGAGACCCAGTCCACCAGAGTCCCTCCAGAAACCTCAATCCCTACATTGTACCCAGTCTGTTGGAGAGACCCAGTCCCCCGGAGTCCCTCCAGAAACCTCAATCCCTACATTGTACCCAGTCTGTTGGAGAGACCCAGTCCCCCAAAGTCCCTCCAGAAACTTCAATAACTACATTGTACCCAGCCTCCTGGAGAGACCCAGTCCCCCAAAGTCCCTCCAGAAACCTCAATCCCTACATTGTACCCAGCCTCCTGGAGAGACCCAGTCCCCCAAAGCCCCTCCAGAAACCTCAATCCCTACATTGTACCCAGTCTGTTGGAGAAATCCAGTCCCCAAAAGTCCCTCCAGAAACCTCAATCCCTACATTGTACGCAGCCTCCTGGAGAGACCCAGTCCCCCAGAGTCCCTCCAGAAACCTCAATCCCTACATTGTACCCAGTCTGTTGGAGAGACCCAGTCCCCCAAAGTCCCTCCAGAAACTTCAATAACTACATTGTACCCAGCCTCCTGGAGAGACCCAGTCCCCCAAAGTCCCTCCAGAAACCTCAATCCCTACATTGTACCCAGCCTCCTGGAGAGACCCAGTCCCCCAAAGCCCCTCCAGAAACCTCAATCCCTACATTGTACCCAGTCTGTTGGAGAAACCCAGTCCCCAAAAGTCCCTCCAGAAACCTCAATCCCTACATTGTACGCAGCCTCCTGGAGAGACCCAGTCCCCCAGAGTCCCTCCAGAAACCTCAATCCCTACATTGTACCCAGTCTGTTGGAGAGACCCAGTCCCCCAAAGTCCCTCCAGAAACTTCAATAACTACATTGTACCCAGCCTCCTGGAGAGACCCAGTCCCCCAAAGTCCCTCCAGAAACCTCAATCCCTACATTGTACCCAGCCTCCTGGAGAGACCCAGTCCCCCAAAGCCCCTCCAGAAACCTCAATCCCTACATTGTACCCAGTCTGTTGGAGAAACCCAGTCCCCAAAAGTCCCTCCAGAAACCTCAATCCCTACATTGTATGCAGCCTCCTGGAGAGACCCAGTCCCCCAGAGTCCCTCCAGAAACCTCAATCCCTACATTGTACCCAGTCTGTTGGAGAGACCCAGTCCCCCAAAGTCCCTCCAGAAACTTCAATAACTACATTGTACCCAGCCTCCTGGAGAGACCCAGTCCCCCAAAGTCCCTCCAGAAACCTCAATCCCTACATTGTACCCAGCCTCCTGGAAAGACCCAGTCCCCCAAAGCACCTCCAGAAACCTCAATCCCTACATTGTACCCAGTCTGTTGGAGAAACCCAGTCCCCCAAAGTCCCTCCAGAAACCTCAATCCCTACATTGTACCCAGCCTCCTGGAGAGACCCAGTCCCCCAAAGTCCCTCCAGAAACCTCAATCCCTACATTGTACCCAGCCTCCTGGAGAGACCCAGTCCCCCAAAGCCCCTCCAGAAACCTCAATCCCTACATTGTACCCAGTCTGTTGGAGAAACCCAGTCCCCAAAAGTCCCTCCAGAAACCTCAATCCCTACATTGTACGCAGCCTCTTGGAGAGACCCAGTCCCCCAGAGTCCCTCCGGAAACCTCAATCCCTACATTGTACCCAGTCTGTTGGAGAGACCCAGTCCCCCAAAGTCCCTCCAGAAATTTCAATAACTACATTGTACCCAGCCTCCTGGAGAGACCCAGTCCCCCAAAGTCCCTCCAGAAACCTCAATCCCTACATTGTACCCAGCCTCCTGGAGAGACCCAGTCCCCCAAAGCCCCTCCAGAAACCTGAATCCCTACATTGTACCCAGTCTGTTGGAGAGACCCAGTCCCCCAAAGTCCCTCCAGAAATTTCAATAACTACATTGTACCCAGCCTCCTGGAGAGACCCAGTCCCCCAAAGTCCCTCCAGAAACCTCAATCCCTACATTGTACCCAGCCTCCTGGAGAGACCCAGTCCCCCAAAGCCCCTCCAGAAACCTGAATCCCTACATTGTACCCAGTCTGTTGGAGAAACCCAGTCCCCAAAAGTCCCTCCAGAAATCTCAATCCCTACATTGTACGCAGCCTCCTGGAGAGACCCAGTCCCCCAGAGTCCCTCCAGAAACCTCAATCCCTACATTGTACCCAGTCTGTTGGAGAGACCCAGTCGCCCAAAGTCCCTCCAGAAACTTCAATAACTACATTGTACCCAGCCTCCTGGAGAGACCCAGTCCCCCAAAGTCCCTCCAGAAACCTCAATCCCTACATTGTACCCAGCCTCCTGGAGAGACCCAGTCCCCCAAAGCCCCTCCAGAAACCTCAATCCCTACATTGTACCCAGTCTGTTGGAGAAACCCAGTCCCCAAAAGTCCCTCCAGAAACCTCAATCCCTACATTGTACGCAGCCTCCTGGAGAGACCCAGTCCCCCAGAGTCCCTCCAGAAACCTCAATCCCTACATTGTACCCAGTCTGTTGGAGAGACCCAGTCCCCCAAAGTCCCTCCAGAAACTTCAATAACTACATTGTACCCAGCCTCCTGGAGAGACCCAGTCCCCCAAAGTCCCTCCAGAAACCTCAATCCCTACATTGTACCCAGCCTCCTGGAGAGACCCAGTCCCCCAAAGCCCCTCCAGAAACCTCAATCCCTACATTGTACCCAGTCTGTTGGAGAAACCCAGTCCCCAAAAGTCCCTCCAGAAACCTCAATCTCTACATTGTACGCAGCCTCCTGGAGAGACCCAGTCCCCCAAAGTCCCTCCAGAAACCTCAATCCCTACATTGTACCCAGCCTCCTGGAGAGACCCAGTCCCCCAAAGTCCCTGCAGAAACCTCAATCCCCACATTGTACCCAGCCTCCTGGAGAGACCCAATCCCCCAAAGTCCCTCCAGAAACCTCAATCCCTACATTGTACCCAGTCTGTTGGAGAGACCTAGTCCCCCAAAGTCCCTCCAGTAAACCTCAATCCCTACATTGTACCCAGTCTGTTGGAGAGACCCAATCCACCAAAGTCCCTCCAGAAACCTCAATCCCTACATTGTACCCAGTCTGTTGGAGGAACCCAATCCCCCAAAGTCCCTCCAGAAACCTCAATCCCTACATTGTACCCAGTCAGTTGGAGAGACCCAGTCCCCCAAAGTCCCTCCGGAAACCTCAATCCCTACATTGTACCCAGTCTGTTGGAGAGACCCAATCCCCCAAAGTCCCTCCGGAAACCTTAATCCCTACATTGTACCCAGTCTGTTGGAGAGACCCAATCCCCCAGAGTCCCTCCAGAAACCTCAATCCCTACATTGTACCTAGCCTCCTGGAGAGACCCAGTCCCCCAAAGTCCCCCCAGAAACCTCAATCCCTACATTGTACCCAGCCTCCTGGAGAGACCCCGTCCTCCAAAGTCCCTCCAGAAACCTCAATCCCTACATTGTACCCAGCCTCCTGGAGAGACCCAGTCCCCAAAGTCCCTCCAGAAACCTCAATCCCTACATTGTACCCAGTCTGTTGGAGAGACCCAATCCCCCAAAGTCCCTCCAGAAACCTCAATCCTTACATTGCACCCAGTCTGCTGCATAGTCCTCTCCACCAGATCCCCTCTAGGATCTTCATCCTCCCCCCAGAGCCCTCCATCCAGAGCCTTCCAACAATTCAATACATATTTTGTATTCCCATACTTTTACTGTGTGGTGTGGAAGGCTTTGGAAGAATTCCCGGGAGGTTGGGAACAGTCCTGGGACATGGCCAACCAGCGTCCAGGGCAAAGATGCCAAAATGCACCCCTTCCTTCATGATCCTATGCCCAGCAGTCACTTGTCTAAATCACTCTACAGCTCAGGTTTTGCATTGACAGTTTTTCCAATGCAGTCCAACCACAAGAGGCAGGAAAGGGGTGGGGGGGGGGAGAACACAGCCCACACCGCCTCCTGGCTCTCACCTCATTACTCCAAGCACTGAGCTGACAGGAGTAGCAATGCCACTGTCACTACTCCTGTCAGCCTTGTAACAGAAGGAAGATGCCTCCGTCTGTACAGTAAGCAATTACGCCCATGGCAGCCGCCCCTCCTGCCCACCCCTTGTCCTGGCTCTGGTTGGGAACCCCTGATTTAGACGTTCATTATCAGTGTAATGTTTCCAGTGAAGCATTCCTTTGAGCATGCCCCGTGATAACGTTCTCAGAGGTCGAAGATGTTCATTATTGTACAGGGAGATCTGCCAGTGTCCCAAATCCTTCCACCACATGGAGTACATGTATGGAGGAGTACGGCCTGTGCCATATTATCATGTAATAGCCTAAAACTTGCTCAAGGACAAGCTCTCCATGCTCAACCTTCTCAGGAAGATACCTGTCCATCTATGGCCAACCTAAAGCACAAATAAGGAGGAAGCATAAACTGCATAGGTAATGAACACATTTGTCTGTCCCCATGTACATGCGCAGACATAGTAAGGGGTAGGGGCCCTTACATATAAGAGAACAAACAATTCAGCCTATGCAGCCCATCTATGGCCAACCTAAAGCACAAATAAGGAGGAAGTATAACCTGCATGGGTAATGAACATATATGTCTATTCCCATGTACATGCACAGACATAGTAGGGGGTAGGGGCCCTTACATATAAGGGAACGTACCATTCAGCCTATGCAGCCCATCTATGGCAAACCTAAAGCACAACTAAGGAGGAAGTATAACCTGCATAGGTAATGAACACATTTGTCTGTCCCCATGTACATGCACAGACATCATTTTCAACAAATAACCATACACTGATAGGAGTGTGTAAGCACCACCATCTGAACTGTTTGGAATCTCCACCAAGCTTGTAGTCCTTTGCTCCACCACCATTTGAACTATTTGGAATTCCCACCAAGATTGGAGTCCTTCACTCCACTACCACTTGAACTACTTGGAATCTCCACCAAGATTGGACTCCATTGCTCCACCACTAATGAACTATTTTGAATCTGCACCAAGTTTGGAGTCCATTCCTCCACCACCATTCGAACGATTTGGGATCTCCACCAAACTTGGAGTCCTTCTCTCTACCACCATTTGAACGATTTGGAATCTCCACCAAGTTTGGAGTCCATTCCTCCACCACTAAACGATTTGGGATCTCCACCAAACTTGGAGTCCATCGCTCCACCACCATTCGAACGATTTGGAATTTCCACCACCTTGAAGTCCATCTCTCCATCACCATTTAAATTATTTGGAATCTCCACCACCTTGGTGGAAGTCCATCGCTCCACCACCATTCGAACGATTTGGGATCTCCACCACCTTGGAGTCCATCGCTCCACCACCATTCGAACGATTTGGGATCTCCACCACCTTGGAGTCCATTGCTCCACCACCATTCGAACGATTTGGAATTTCCACCACCTTGGAGTCCATCTCTCCACCACCATTCAAACGATTTGGGATCTCCACCACCTTGGAGTCCATCTCTCCACCACCATTCGAAGGATTTGGAATCTCCACCACCTTGGAGTCCATCTCTTCACCACCAGTCGAAGGATTTGGAATCTCCACCACCTTGGAGTCCATCTCTTCATCACCATTCGAACGATTTGGAATCTCCACCACCTTGGAGTCCATCTCTTCACCACCATTCGAAGGATTTGGAATCTCCACCACCTTGGAGTCCATCTCTCCACCACCATTCAAAGGATTTGGAATCTCCACCACCTTGGAGTCCATTCCTTCACCACCATTCGAACGATTTGGGATCTCCACCACCTTGGAGTCCATACCTTCACCACCATTTGAACGATTTGGGATCTCCACCACCTTGGAGTCCATACCTTCACCACTATTTGAACGATTTGGGATCTCCACCACCTTGGAGTCCATTCCTTCACCACCATTTGAACGATTTGGGATCTCCACCACCTTGGAGTCCATCTCTCCACCACCCTAATCCCGAAGGGATCACATTTCCAAGAATTGAATAAACACCACATGTGCCTGTCCTGCCATGCTCCAGGACACCCAGGAGGAACCGACTCGGCAGTTCCGCGGGGCTCTGAGAACAAAACATCCCAACGACTAACTGCTGCAGACATGCAATTGTAGGTCATCTTCCCTTCTTACAGCTGTATTTACAGCAGCGAGGGGTCCTCACATACGGGAACGTACAATTCAGCCCACGCAGCCTACAAAAAATATTTATAACTACCGCAATATACTCGCCGCCATTCCCATCACAAAGACGCTGTTTTTGGGCGTTCCGCGTCAGAATGAAGGGGACTCGGTCTGGCTTACTGCGGCTTCTAATGCACATGGTGAGGAGCTCACAGTGTGCAGTGATATCAGAGGAAGCCGTTTCAGTCCAGGAGAGGATCCGCTACAACTGGGCAAGACGGAGGAGAAGGCCGGGGGGCAGATTTAAAGGGCAAGTCTATTTAAAAGTGATATTTTCAATTTCTAGATGATGTTGGAGGCCAAAGTGTCCTCCTCCTCCCCTTCCTCCCAGGAGCTGTTACCTATCCCCGCAGCACAGGGTTCAGGTCTGGCCTTTTTTGCCTCTCCTGATGAAGTGCCCCAGGCAGCTGCCTCTTCTGCCTACCCCCTGGCCTGGCACTGACTGTAATTACCACCCCTATATTCAGAGGAGGAGGAGAAGACCGGGGGAAGGTCCAAATGTCTCCTGGTAGGAGCTTACACAAGCAGGAGGATGCACTCCCCGCCCCCATGTGACAGCGCTGCTATCTGTGCAGCCAATTGCCAGGCACCAGCAGTATCATATGGGGGGCTGGGACTGAGTCACATGTTTTCCATACCAGGAAGTACAGAGCGTAGCGCTGAATTCTTGGGACAACTGTTGTACCTGAAGCACCATGGTCCAAGTCATGGGGGGGGGGGGGCATCGTCCTCAGCAGTCCATAGCAGAGCATTGTACCAGGAGAGCCACCAGTTCAGGTAGAAGGACCAGACTTTACATGGCCCCTCTATTGTCCCCCCCTAGTAAGGACAGCCCAATTCTGAGCGCAACAGAAACATCCAGGAGTGCCCACACAGCCCCCCCTTACATCCAGGAATGCCCACCAGAGTCCCCCCCTTACATCTAGGAGTGCACACCAGAGCCCCCCCCCTTACATCCAGGAGTGCCCACCAGAGTCCCCCCCCCCCCCCTTACATCCAGGAGTGTCCTCCAGAGTCCCCCCCTTACATCCAGGAGTGCCCACCAGAGTCCCCCCCTTACATCCAGGAGTGCCCACCAGAGGCCCCCCTTACCTCAAGAAGTGCCCACCAGAGCCCCCCCCCTTACATCCAGGAGTGCCCACCAGAGCCCCCCCCCCCCTCTTACATCCAGGAGTGCCCACCAGATCCCCCCCCCTTACATCCAGGAGTGCCCACCAGAGCCCTCCCCCTTACATCCAGAGTGTCCATCAGAGTCCCCCCCTTACATCCGGGAGTGCCCGTCAGAGCCCTCCCTTACATCCAGGAGTGTCCGTCAGAGCCCCCCTTTACATCCAGAGTGTCCATCAGAGCCCCCCCTTTACATCCAGAGTGTCCATCAGAGCCCCCCCTTTACATCCAGAGTGTCCATCAGAGCCCCCCCTTTACATCCAGAGTGTCCATCAGAGCCCCCCCTTTACATCCAGAGTGTCCATCAGAGCCCCCCCTTTACATCCAGAGTGTCCATCAGAGCCCCCCCTTTACATCCAGAGTGTCCATCAGAGCCCACCTTTACATCCAGAGTGTCCATGAGAGCCCCCCTTTACATCCAGAGTGTCCATCAGAGCCCCCCCTTTACATCCAGAGTGTCCATCAGAGCCCTCCCTTACATCCAGGAGTGTCCATCAGAGCCCCCCCCCTTACATCGAGGAGTGTCCATCAGAGTCCCCCCTTACATCCAGGAGTGTCCATCAGAGCCCTCTTTTATATCCAGGAATGTCCATCTGAGCCCTCCCTTACATGCTGATCAGAGTCCCCCCCTTACATTCAGGAGTGCCCATCAGAGTCCCCCCCCCCTTACACCCAGGGGTACTGATCAGGAGGACTGAGGGAGAGTCCTGTCTGGCTGTAGTGGATGTGACAGTGTCAGTGTACAGGACACAACCTCTGGCCAGCGGCGGTGTTCTCAGACACTCAGATCAGGTAAAATCTTGTAGGGGGCCAGATGTGGCCCTGGGGCCATAGTTTAGAGACCCCTTATCTAGGGGGGTGCAGAAGGAACCAGGGGCGGACTGACAACTCATGGGGCCCTGGGCAAGAGGGGATCATGGGGCCCCCGGGCAAGAGGGGATCATGGGGCCCCTGTGTCCTTGCCCAAACTCAAACTACACCCAAAATAGCCTATGAAAGATACCAGGGGCATCTCATGGGGCCCCTACTGACCCCGGGCCCTCGGGCAGTGCCTGAGTGCTCGAATGGTCAGTCCGCCCCTGGAAGGGACTCTTTTACTCCCCCTCTCCTGTGTGTAGAAGTCTCCCTCCCTCTGTGTGATCGGTCGGCAGAAGCCTCCTCTATAAGCTGCTCCTGGCCGCGGTCCCACGTCTTCCTCCGCCATGTACAGCGCGGGGTTAATATTCCTGGGGGTGACGGCCCCTCACCCCCCCCCTCTCCCCCACTCAGGGGGGGGGGGTCTATATTCATAAACATTCACTCCCATTTAAAGCGCTTTCACCAAAGGAGAATGTCTGTGAAAGTGACATTCTCTGCTTTATAACCAGGCCCCTCACCGCCCAAACCTTGCGCTTTATCTTGCGAATGATTTTATCTCAGCGGCCACATACACGGGTTATTGATTCCGCCACACCTGATCACAAGGAGAGGAATCCATGTATCCAGCTACAAGCTTCAAACCTTGTGCTTTATCCTGCAAATGATTTTACCTCAGCGGCCATACAAATGGGTGTTCGACTGCGCCACTCGTTAGCACTAGTAGCTGGGGGGGGGGCAGTAGAACTGTGCAGTTGAGCTGTGGTTTTACCCCCCCCCCCCCCTTCAACCACTCCCTCCAGCGGTTGGGTACATACGCTGGGGCTGTGGTGTTTTGCTTTCGGCAGGAAAAGTGCCTCTTGACCACCTGCTGATTGTGCTCTGATCAAGTGATTGGGGCCGTCCTGCAAGCACCCCGCAGTCGCCTGGGATGTGACCAGGGGCGGACTGACCATTTGGGAACTCGCCACTGCCCGAGAGCCCGGGGTCAGTAGGGGGCCCCATGAGATGCCCCTGGTACCTTTTTCATAGGCTTTTTTGAGTTTGGGCAAGAACACAGGGGCCCCATAATCCTCTATTGCCCGGGGGCCCCATGAGTTGTCAGTCCGCCCCTGGTTGTGACGCACTAGTGCGAGGTCCAAGGGGGTCAAAGCTGGTCATACAAGGCCTCCTCACAGCCTGTCAAATGCTCACTGAAGAGGGATCTGACGTGGATCACTCTTCAGAGACCAAAGCTCACCTGAAAAAGATCTGATCAGCACATAGTCAGAGGAGAAAGAACCTACAAACGCCAAACCTTGTGCTGTATCTGGCAAATTATTTTATCTCAGCAGCCGTATAAATTGTTACTGACTGCCCCCACATGCTCTCTGAGGAGCGATCTGAATGCAAATGTGGATCACTCTTCGGAGACCAAAACCCATGTGGACGAGGCCCGATAAACATGTAGTTACAAGAGAAAGAATCTATATATCCATCTACAAACTCCAAACCTTGTGCTTTACCCTGCAAATGATTTTATCTCAGCAGTTGTATAAATGGGTCATCGGCTGCATCACTTACCACACCGACAGCCACAAGAGGAATAATCTCCGTATCCATCTACAAACTCCAAACCTTGTGCTTTATCCTGCAAATGATTTTATCTCAGCAGTTGTATAAAAGGGTTGTTGACTGCCCCACTTGAGGGCTCGTTCACTCTAGCAGATAAGGGACTGTCCAATGCTCTCTGAAGAGCGATCTTAATGCGAATGTGGATCGCCCCTCACAGACCAGAGTACATGGGAACGAGGCCTGATAAACATAGTCACAAAAGAAAGAATCTACGTATCCATCTACAAACTTGGGCTTTATTCTGCAGATGATTTTCTCTCAGCGGCTGTATAAAAGGGTCTTTGACGGCACTACTTGATATACAGACAGCAACAAGAGAAAAAAAAACTATGTATCCATCTACAAACTCCAAACCTTGTGCTTTATCCTACAAATGATTTTCTCTCAGCAGCAGTATAAAAGGGTTTTTGACTGCCCCACCTGAGGGCTCGGTCACACTAGCAGTTGGAGGGGAGGTCAAATGCTGGGGATCAGGGGCGGACTGACAACTCATGGGGCCCCCCGGGCAATAGGGGATCATGGAGCCCCTGTGTCCTTGACCAAACTCAAAAAATCCTATGAAAAGTGTACCAGGGGCATCTCATGGGGCCCCCTACTGACCCCGGGGCCCTCAGGCAGTGCTCGAGTTTCCAGATGATCAGTCCGCCCCTGCTGAGGAGTGATCTGCATGCACATGTGGATCACTCTTCAGAGACCAGTGCACATGTGGCCGAGGCCTGACAAACGTAATCAAAATAATGTGTGTATTCCTGTACAAATGCCAAATCTTGTTCTTTATCTTGCAACTGATTTTATCTCAGCAGCCGTCTAAAAGGCTTATTGATTGAGCCACTTCATACACACGGAGTTCACTGGAGAAAGACTCTATGTATCCATCTACAAAGTCCAAACCTTGTGCTTTATCCTGCAAATGAATTTCTCTCAGAAGCTGAATAAAAGGGTTGTTGACTGCACCACTGACCATGCAGACAGAGTTGGTGGTGGTGGTGGGGGGGGGGGGGGGTGTCAAATGTCCTCTGAGGAGCGATCTGAATGCAAATGTGGATCACCCTTCAGAGGCCAAAGCCCAAGTGGACAAGGCCTCACTAACATGCAGTTACAAGAGAAAGAATCTACGTATCCATCTACAAACTCCAAACCTTGTGCTTTACCCTGCAAAATATTTTTATCTCAGCAGCAGTATGAAAGGGTCATTGACTGCACCACTTGATGCACAGAGAAAGAATCGATGTATCTATATACAGGTGTCCAAACCCTGTTGCTTTATCTGGCAAATGATTTTTATCTCAGCAACCATATAAAAAGCTTATTGACTGCATCACTTAATATACTGATCGCCACAAGAAAAATAATCTATGCAGCCATCTACAGACTCCAAACCTGGTGCTTTATCTGGCAAGTGATTTTATCTCGGCAGCCGTATACATGGGTTATTGACTGATACACCGAGAGCCACCAGAGACAGAATCTATAGATCATTATACAGTTTTCAGACCTGGTGCTTTATCTGGCAAATTATTTGATCTCAGCAGCCATATAAAAAGCTTATTGACTGATATAACGAGAGCCACCAGAGAAAGAATCTATAGATCAATATACAGTCTCCAGGTCTTGTGCTTTATCCGACAAATGATTTTATCTCAGCAGCCATATAGAACGCTGATTGATTTATATACCGAGAGCCACCAGAGAAAGAATCTATAGATCAATATACAGTTTTCAGACCTGGTGCTTTATCTGGCACATGATTTTATCTCAGCAGCCATATAGAACGCTTATTGATTGATATACTGATAACCGCCAGAGAAAGAATCTGTAGATCTATATACAGTCTCCAGACCTGGTGCTTTAGCCAGCAAATGATTTTATCTCGGCAGCCATATAGAAAGTGTATTGACTGATATGCACAGCACACATGTATAAATGAAGCAAGTTGTATCACACCGAACGACTCCGGAGCCCCTTTAATATTTCCTGTTCGGCATGAGCCAGGCACCCGAACGCCAGTTCTAAATTTAACACCACAAATTCAGGAAAATGTGCTTTATCCGGCAAATAATTTTAGCTCAGCAGCCGAATAAATGGGTTATTGACTGATATACCGATAGCCAGCAGAGAAAGAATCTATATGTCTATATACAGTCTCCAGACCTTGTGCTTTATCCGGCAAATGATTTTATCTCAGCAGCCGAATAAATGGGTTATTGACGGCAGCACTTGATCAACAGGTAACCCACAAGGGGAGGAATCACTGGGGAGGATTTACTGAAGACAGACGGTGCAAGTGCAGTTGCTCCAGAGCTTTGTTAATGAGGGGGCGGTTCTGCTGAACTTCCATCATCCAATCACGTGGAAGCAAAAATGCTGTTTTATCTTCTGGCACGTGATTGGGTATTCTTTGCAAAGCGAAGCTTCCCCTCATTTACTAAACTCTGGCAAAGCGGCACTTGCAGAGTGCACCGTCTATTTGCCTTTAGTAAATCAACCCCTATGTACCCATATACAGGCGCCACACCTTGTGCTTTATCCTGAAAATGATTTTATCTCAGCAGCCACATATAAGTTTGACTGCATCAATTAATATACCGATAGCCACCAGAGAGAGAATCCATGTATACATACTGAGATGTCAAACCTTGAGCTTTATCTGGCAAATGATTTTATCTCAGCAGCCATGTAGAAAAACTTATTGACTGCTATACCGAGAGCCACCAGAGAAAGAATCTATAGATCTCTATACAGTCTCCAGACCTGGTGCTTTATCTGGCAAATTATTTTATCTCAGTAGCCATATAGAACGCTTATTGATTGATATACCGAGAGCCACCAGAGAAAGAATCTGTAGATCTATAAACAGTCTACAGGCCTTGGCCTTTATCTGGCAAATGATTTTATCTCGGCAGCCATATAGAACGCTTATTGATTGATATATCGAGAGCCACCATAGACAGAATCTATAGATCAATATACAGTCTCCCGACCTTGTGCTTTATCTGGCAAATGATTTTATCTCGGCAGCCATATAGAACGCTTATTGATTGATATACCGAGAGCCGCCAGAGACAGAATCTATAGATCTATAAACAGTCTCCAGACCTTGTGCTTTATCTGGCAAATGATTTTATCTCGGCAGCCATATAGAACGCTTATTGATTGATATACTGATAACCGCCAGAGAAAGAATCTATAGATCAATATACAGTCTCCAGACCTTGTGCTTTATCTGGCAAATGATTTCATCTCAGCAGCCATATAGAACACGTATTGACTGATATACACAGCACACATGTATCACATCGAGCGACTCCGGAGCCCCTTTAACATTACCTGTTCGGCATGAGCCAGGCACCCGAGAGCCAGTTCTAAATTTAGCAGCACAAATTCAGGAAAATCTCACCCGCTCTCTCGAGAACACGATGCGCCAAAGAAGCCGGAGAGCCAAAAGTTGTGGAAATCAGCGGCGGATCGTTTTCAAGGACGAGCGTAAGAAAAAAAAAAAGGAACGACGTCGATCCGCCCGCCCGCCAGCATCCTTCGCCCGAGCCAAAGCCGCCCGCCCGCCAGCATCCTTCGCCCGAGCCAAAGCCGCCCGCCCGCCAGCATCCCTCGCCCGAGCCAAAGCCCTCCTATCGTCGCCCGGATATTTTTTTCTCTCTTCCACGCCGCCCTCCCGTGGCCGAGCTTGCCCGTCCTTCCCCTCCCTTGCAAGTTCTGCGTTTCTATCTGGGGCACCCGAGGCGCAACACCCAGCGCCCTAGTAGACGCAGTGCCCGGCTTTTTTTTACGCCCCCCCCCCCCCCGCTTACGCCCAGCGCCCTAGTAGACGCAGCGCCTGGCTTTTTTTTTACGCCCCCCTCCGCTTACGCCCAGCACCCTAGTAGACGCAGCGCCCGGCTTTTTTTTACGCCCCCCCCGCTTACACCCAGCACCCTAGTAGACGCAGCGCCCGGCTTTTTTTTACGCCCCCCTACGTCGCTGCGAGCTGCACCTGTCACCCCCCCCACCCCCTTTCTTAGCCGGAGCCCTTCTCACGGCAAGCACCTGTCACCGAACAGAAGCCTTAACGCTGCAATTAGCATCCATCACATCCGCTGCCCCCTCATTTCACGCAAGACGCTGATCACATCCTTCCCTCGCAGACATCACAGATCCCCTTCGCGTCGAGATTAACCAGTCACGTACCGTACCGAGAGCCGTCGTACCGAGAGCCGTCGTACGGAGCGAGGCGCGCTCATAAAACCCTCCTCGCTGCTCGCGGAGGAAAGGAGAAAAAAAAAAAGAAAGAGTAGGTTCCCCTGCCGAGAAAGCGAGTCTGCCTACGTACGGGGAATGGAGGGGCTTCGTAGACGTACCTAGGTAGTTCGCCGAAACTTCTGATCCAACGTGAGACTTTGTCAAGGCAAGCACAACAAGTTCTGCGATTTGGAGTCTACCTTGTGGATGCCTCGGGGGGCCACAGAGAGGCCTAATGTCACGGGGCGGCACTTAGCACCTCTCTCTCTCTCTCCGTCCCCCAACGTGCGGCTACTTCCCCCTTAGATCGGCTGCCATTCCCGGCGACCGGCCTCTTGGCCGTTTCCTCTTTGCGCTTCTGTCTGTGGTCACAGGATGACCTGCGTTGACCTATCCGCAAACTGCCCCACCAGGCCAAAAAAAAAAAAAAATGATGAAGCCTCACTGTCAGTTGCCCCAGGCTTTTGCCTCTCTCTCGCAAGCTATTGACTTCACAGCTCTGTTTCCTGTCTCCCTCTGCCAAAGACCTGCAACACTCACCAGGGACTCCCCCTCCCTCGCCAGCTCTCTCCTCCTCCTCCCTTTTTCCCCCTCATCCCTCTGCTGTGGGCTCAGAGCCGGGCAGCCTCCTCCCAGAGGCTCCTGAGAACTGCCCCAGGCCGCACAGAGGAAAGGAGAAGCAGCTGAGGAGGGGAGGAGGTGCTGGGACTTGCAGCAATGTCACCTCCCTTGAAAGGGGCAGGCATATTTCTGTTATCTGTCAGGGCTTAGGTCCGTTCCATGTGTCTGGAACGCATACCACGGTGTACCATGCTTGCCACAGCACACCTTTCTGTAGGGAACGCCGTGCAAGGGCCACCAGATCACAATGGGCCAGCGCTGAAAAGGGGGGATCCAGTTTTGCCCATGTGCTGTAACAGTTGACCTGAAATTCGAATGAGCTAGCAAGTATCGGTATCCCCCTGAGCTCCTGAGCATAGCCGGCAGAACTTCCCATTCTTGCCGTTCCCTTAAATGCAATGTATATCTGATGGCTTAGCGTCTTAGTTTGACCATGGATGGGCAAGTGTCTCTTCAATGGCGAAAAAGGCATCTTCAAACTCCCATGACCTGTTCATTATGGCTGGAGGACCTTATGGAGAAACGTCTGAAATGCATGGCTCTCCTAATCTGACCATGTATAGGTAAAGGTCTCATCAAGACCAAAAAAGGCTCAGTCCCCATGACCTGCTCACTGTAGCTGCCAGACCTTATAACAAAAGGTCTGATACACACCATTCTCCTAATTACAATGTATATCTGATGGCATAGCTCCTTAGTTTGACCATGGATGGGCAAGCATCTCAACAAGAGCGAAAAAGGTGTCTTTAAACTCCCATGACCTGCTTATTGTGGATGGAAGACCTTATGGAGAAAAGTCTGAAACGCATGGTTCTCCTTGTCTATGTATAGATAAAGGTCTCATCAAGACCAAAAAAGGCTCAGTCCCCCATGACATGGCAAGCGTCTCTTAAATGGCGAAAAAGGCATCTTCAAACTCCCATGACCTGCTCATTATGGCAGGAAGACCTGATGGAAAAAAGTCTGAAACGCATGGTTCTCCTAGTCTTACCATGTATAGGTAAAGGTCTCATCAAAGCCAACAAAGGCTCAATCCCCCATGACCTGCTCACTGTAGCTGGCAGACCTTCTAACAAAATGTCCGATACACACCACTCTCTTAATTACAATGTATATCTGATGGCATAGCTGCTTAGTTTAGCCAAGGATGGTTTGACCATGGATTGTTTGACCATGGATGGGCAATGGCTTTTCATGGGCGAAAAAGGTGTCTTCAAACTCCCATGACCTGCTTATTGTGGCTGGAAGTCCTTATGGAGAAAAGTCTGAAATGCATGGTTCTCCTTGTCTGACTATGTATAGATAAAGGTCTCATCAAGACCAAAAAAGGCTCAATCCCCTATGACCTGCTCACTGTAGCTGGCAGACCTTCTAACAAAAAGTCCGATACACACCATTCTCCTAATTACAATGTATATCTGATGGCACAGCTCCTTAGTTTGACCATGGATGGGCAAGCATCTCAACAAGAGTGAAAAAGGTGTCTTTAAACTCCCATGGCCTGCTTATTGTGGATGGAAGACCTTATGGAGAAAAGTCTGAAACGCATGGTTCTCCTTGTCTATGTATAGATAAAGGTCTCATCAAGACCAAAAAAGGCTCAGTCCCCCATGACCTGCTCACTGTAGCTGGCAGATCTTCTAACAAAAAGTCTGATACACACCATTCTCCTAATTACAATGTATATCTGATGGCATAGCTCCTTAGTTTGACCATGGATGGGCAAGCGTCTCTTAAATGGCGAAAAAGGCATCTTCAAACTCCCATGACCTGCTCTTTATGGCAGGAAGACCTGATGGAGAAAAGTCTGAAACGCATGGTTCTCCTTGTCTATGTATAGATAAAGGTCTCATCAAGACCAAAAAAATCTCAGTCTCCCATGACCTGCTCACTGTAGCTGGCAGATCTTCTAACAAAAAGTCCGATACACACCATTCTCCTAATTATAATGTATATCTGATGGCATAGCTCCTTAGTTTGACCATGGATGGGCAAGCATCTCAAAAAGAGCAAAAAAGGTGTCTTTAAACTCCCAAGACCTGCTTATTGTGGCTGGAAGTCCTTATGGAGAAAAGTCTGAAACGCATGGTTCTCCTAGTCTAACTATGTATAGATAAAGGTCTCATCAAGACCAAAAAAGGCTCAGTCTCCCATGACCTGCTCACTGTAGCTGGCAGACCTTCTAACAAAACATCCAATACACACCATTCTCTTAATTACAATGTATACCTGATGGCATAGCTACTTAGTTTGACCAAGGATGGTTTGAACATGGATTGTTTGACCATGGATGGGCAATGGCTCTTCAAGGGCGAAAAAGGCATCTTCAAACTCCTATGACCTGCTCATTGTGGCTGGAAGACCTTATGAAGAAAAGTCTGAAACGCATGGTTCTCCTAATCTAACCATGAATAGGTAAAGGTCTCATCAAGAGCAAAAAAAGGCTCAATCCCCTATGACCTGATCACTATAGCAGGCAGACCTAATAACAATATGACTGATACACATTATTCTCCTAATTACAATGTATATCTGATGGAGTAGCTGCTCAGTTTGACCAAGGATGGTTTGACCAAGGATGGTTTGACCATGGATGGGCAATGGCTCTTCAAGGGCAAAAAAGGCATCTTCAAACTCCTATGACCTGCTCATTGTGGCTGGAAGACCTTATGGAGAAAAGTCTGAAACGCATGGTTCTCCTAGTCTAACCATGTATAGGTAAAGGTCTCATCAAGAGCAAAAAAAGGCTCAATCCCCTATGACCTGATCACTATAGCTGGCAGACCTAATAACAAAATGACCGAAACACATCATTCTCCTAATTACAATGTATATTTGATGGAGTAGCTGCTCAGTTTGACCAAGGATGGTTTAACCAAGGATTGTTTGACCATGGATGGGCAATGGCTTTTCAAGGGCGAAAAAAGTGTCTTCAAACTCCCATGACCTGCTCATTGTGGCTGGAAGACCTTATGGAGAAAAGTCTGAAACGCATGGTTCTCCTAATCTGACTATGTATAGATAAAGGTCTCATCAAGACCAAAAAGGCTCAGTCTCCCATGACCTGCTCACTGTAGCTGGCAGACCTTCTAACAAAACATCCATTACACACCATTCTCCTAATTACAATGTATATCTGATGGCATAGCTACTTAGTTTGACCAAGGATGGTTTGACCATGGATTGTTTGACCATGGATGGGCAATGGCTCTTCAAGAGCGAAAAAGGCATCTTCAAACTCCCATGGCCTGCTCATTGTGGCTGGAAGACCTTATGGGGAAAAGTCTGAAATGCAAAATTCTCCTAGTCTGACCATGTATAGGTAAAGGTTTAATCAAGAGCAAAAAAGGCTCAATCCCCTATGACCTGATCACTGTAGCTGGCAGACCTAATAACAAAACGTCCAATACACACCATTCTCCTAATTACAATGTATATCTGACGGAGTAGCTGCTTAGTTTGACCATGGATGGTTTCACCACGGATGGGCAAACGTCTTATCAAGTGCGAAAAAGGTGTCTTCAAATTTCCATGACCTGCTTATTGTGGCTGGAAGACCTTATGGAGGAAAGTTTGACACGCATCGTCCTCCTAGTCTGACCATATATAGGTAAAGGTCTCATCATGAGCAAAAAAGGCTCAGTCCCCCTTGACCTGCTCACTGTAGCTGACAGACCTAATAGCAAAACGTTGGACACACACCATTCTCCTAATTACAATGTATATCTGATGGCGTAGCTGCTTAGTTTGACCATGGATGGTTTGATCACAGATGGCTTGACCATCGATGGGCAATGGCTCTTCAAGAGCGAAAAAAACGTCTTCAAACTCTCAACATAGCTGGCAGACTTCATAACGAAACGTAAGATAGACATTGTTCTCCTAATTACAGTGTATACCTGACAGCTTAAGTGGTTAGTCTGACTATGGATGGGCAATGGCTCATCGAGTACGACAAAGACATCTTCAAACTCCCATGACCTGCACGTTGTAGCTGGCAGACCTTATGGCAAAAATTTCGATAAACAATGTTCTCCTGAATGCAGTGTATATCTGACAGCTTATGTGGTTAGCCCAGGGGCGGACTGACCATTTGGAAACTCGGGCACTGCCCGAGGGCCCGGGGTCAGTAGGGGGCCCCATGATATGCCCCTGGTACCTTTTTCATAGGCTTTTTTGAGTTTGGGCAAGCACACAGGGGCCCCATGAGTTGTCAGTCCGCCCCTGGGTTACTCTGACCATGGATGGGCAATGGCTCATCACGTACGACAAAGATGTCTTCAAACTCCCATGACCTACACATTTTAGCTGGCAGACCTTATTGCACAGTCAGATATGGGTTGTTCTCCCAATTACAATGTATGTCTGACGACCTAGCCAGTTAGTCTTGTAGCTGGCAGAACGTTTGGCAAAATGTTCAATAAACGCCGCTCTCCTAATTACAATGTATATCTGGCAGCTTAGTTGCTTAGTCTGACCATGGATGGGCAGTGGCTCATCAAGTGCGACAAAGACATCTTTAAACTCCCATGACCCACATACAGTATTGCAGCTGGCATACCTTATGGCAAAATGTTCAATATCTGCCTATCTCCTAAATAAATATCTGACAACATAGGCAGCTAGGCTAACCATAGAAGGGCAAAGGGTTCATCATGAGCGGCAAAGACATCTTCAAATTGCCATGACCTGCCTCACTGTGGCTGGCAGAATTCATGGGGAAACCTCCAATACTTGCCATTCTACTCATCATGTAAACATATCAATTTATATCTGACAGCTTAGGTGGTTAGGCTAACCATAGATGGAAAAATGGCCCATCAGCAGCAACAATGTCATCTTTAAACTCTTTAAGGACCTGCTCACTGTAGCTGGCAGAGCTTATGGCGAAACATCGAATGGACGCCGTCCTCCAAAATGTACATCTGATAGCTCAGGTGTTTGGCTAGCCATAGATGGGCAAATGGCTCATCAAGAAACTCCAAAGACCCTCTCATTGTCGTTTGGTAGACCTCATTGGAAAATGTCCGATATGTGCTGTTCGCCTCATTACACAACACATCTGACAACTTAGGCAGTTAGGCTAAGCATGCATGGACAAATGTCTTATCAAGAGTGACAATGGTGACTTCAAACTCCCATGACCCACCTCATCGTGGTTCTCCATTGGCCATTGAGGACACATGCACCTGAAAACCTCATTTCATTGTCCCACTGAGAAAAGGAAAGAATTGGCCCCGTTGTACAGAAACTGATTGCCGTGTGCGATGCCAAACGATCAGACTGATTTCTACCAGCTTTGGAAAGCCCAGCCTAGACCATCAAATCAGTGCAGAGTGGTGGCCACCTCAGTTAGGCCAACCACACACAGCCAAATGTCGCATCAAGAGCGACAATGATGTCTTCTAACTCTTATGATATGCTCATTGTAGCAGGCAGACCTCCATGTGGAAACCTCTGATACGTGCTGTTCTCATTATGCAAACGCATCGATGTACGTATATCTGGCAGCTTAGGTAGTTAGGCTAACCATAGATGGGAAAATGGCTCATTAGGAGCATAAAATATGTCTTCAAACACCCAATATCCACTCACTGTAGTTGGTAGACCTTATGGCGAAATGTCCAGTATGTGTTGCTCTCCTCATTATGCAAAGCATGAATGTATATCTGACAGCTCAGGAGGTTTAGCTTACCAAAGATGGGCAAATTACTCATTAAGATAAGGGACATGCAGGGGCGGACTGACCATTTGGAAACTCGGGCACTGCCCGAGGGCCCAGGGACAGTAGGGGGCCCCATGAGATGCCCCTGGTACCTTTTTCATAGGCTTTTTTGAGTTTGGGCAAGGACACAGGGGCCCCATGATCCCCTATTGCCCGGGGGCCCCATGAGTTGTCAGTCCGCCCCTGGGAATATGTTAAGTGGAATAGGGACGTGCGATAGAACACCTCCTTTCATTGTTCCACTGAGGAAAGGAAAAGATTGGCCCCATCATACAGAGATTGATGCAATGATTAATGGTCAGTAGCAACTTAGGAAGTCCAGAAAAGGTCATCAAATCAGCTTGAAGTGGTCACCACCACAGTTAGGCCAACTATAGACAAGCAGATATTTCATCAAGAGTGACAAAGATATCTTCAAACTTCATTGACTTGCCTCTTTTTTAGCTTATGGCTTGGCCTGTATTGGGACATACAGGTGAAACTCGAAAAATCAGAATATCGCGCAAAAGTTCATTTATTTCAGTAATGCAACTTAAAAGGTGAAACTAATATATGAGATAGACTCATTACATGCAAAGCAAGATAGTTCAATCTGTGATTTGTCATCATTGTGATGATTATGGCTTACAGCTCATGAAAACCCCAAATCCACAATCTCAGAAAATGAGAATATTGTGAAAAGGTGGAATATTCTCGGCTCAAAGTGTCCCACTCTAATCAGATAATTAAGCCATAACACCTGCAAAGGGTTCCTGAGCCTTTAAATGGTCTCTCAGTCTGGTTCAGTAGGAATCACAATCATGGGAAAGACTGCTGACCTGACACCATCATTGACACCCTCCATAAGGAGGGAAAGCCTCAAAAGGTAATTGCAAAAGAAGTTGGATGTTCCCAAAGTGTTGTATCAAAGCACATTAATAGAAAGTTATGTGGAAGGGAAAAGTGTGGAAGAAAAAGGTACACAAGCAGCAGGGATGACCGCAGCCTGGAGAGGATTGTCAGGAAAAAGCCATTCAAAAGTGTTGGGGACTTTCACAAGGAGTGGACTGAGGCTGGAGTCAGTGCATCAAGAGCCACCACACACATACGGATCCTGGACATGGGCTTCAAATGTCATATTCCTCTTGTCAAGCTGCTCCTGAACAACAAACAATGTCAGAAGCGTCTTACCTGGGCTAAAGAAAAACAGACCTGGTCTGTTGCTCAGTGGTCCAAAGTCCTCTTTTCTGACGAGAGCAACTTTTACATCTCATTTGGAAACCAAGGACCCCGAGTATGGTGGAAGAATGGAGAGGCACAAGGACCCCGAGTATGGAGGAAGAATGGAGAGGCCCAAGGACCCCGAGTATGGAGGAAGAATGGAGAGGCACAAGGACCCCGAGTATGGAGGAAGAATGGAGAGGCCCAAGGACCCCGAGTATGGAGGAAGAATGGAGAGGCCCAAGGACCCCGAGTATGGAGGAAGAATGGAGAGGCCCAAGGACCCCGAGTATGGAGGAAGAATGGAGAGGCACACACTGCAAGATGCTTGAAGTCCAGTGTGAAGTTTCCACAGTCTGTGTTGATTTGGGGAGCCATGTCATCTGCTGGTGTTGGTCCACTGTGCTTCATTAAGTCCAGGGTCAACGCAGTCGTCTACCAGGAGATTTTGGAGCACTTCATGCTTCCTTCCACAGCTTTGTGGGGATGCTGACTTCATTTTCCAGCAGGACTTGGCACCTTTCCACACTGCCAAAAGCACCAAAACCTGGTTCAATGACCGTGGGATTACTGTGCTTGATTGGCCAGCAAACTCGCCTGACCTGAACCCCATAGAGAATCTATGGGGCATTGCCAAGAGAAAGATGAGAGACATGAGACCGAACAATGCAGAAGAGCTGAAGACCGCTATTGAAGCATCCTGATCTTCCATAACACCTCAGCAGTGCCACAGGCTGATAGCTTCCATGCCACGCCGCATTGAGGCAGTAATTGCTGCAAAAGGGGCCCAAACCAAGTACTGAGTACATATGCATGCTTCTACTTTTTATTGATTGCATGTAATATTCTCATTTTCTGAGATTGTGGATTTGGGGTTTTCATGAGCTGTAAGCCATAATCATCACAATGATGACAAATCACGGCTTGAACTATCTTGCTTTGCATGTAATGAGTCTATCTCATATATTAGTTTCACCTTTTAAGTTGCTGCACTGAAATAAATTAACTTTTGTACGATATTCTAATTTTTTGAGTTTCACTGTATGCATTCGAACACCTCTTTACATTGTCCCGTCGAGAAAAGGGAAGATTTGGACCTTGTGGTGTTACATGACAAAAGGTTGTAAACAGTTGTTAATGTGTTAGGAAAGTCCATTGTAGACCCTCAAATCCTCAAGGAGTTGTGGCCACTGCAGTTAGGCTAACCATAGAGGGACGTCTTCAATCTGACCCACTGTTTGTAGCTGGTAGATCTCATGGCAAAACCTCCGATATGTGCTGTTCTACGAATTATGCAAATCCATTGATGACTGTCTGATGGGCATTTAGGTTAACCATAGATGGGCAAGTTATGTATCAAGAGTGACAAAGATGCCTTCAAACTCCCATGACCCACTTTGTTGTAGCTTGTGACTTGGCAATTGAGCAGAATAGAGGCACCTGTGACTGAACACCTCTTTCCACCGTCCCACTGAGAAAAGGGAAAGATTGGCCCCATCATACAGAGATTGATTGCTCTGTACAATGATGAACGGTCAGTAGCTACTTAGGAAAGTCCATAAAAGGTCATCAAATCAGCTTGAAGTGGTCACCACTGCATTTAGGCCAACTATAGACAAGCAGATATTTCATCAAGAGTGACAAAGATATCTTCAAACTTCCATGACTTGCCCCTTTTTAGCTTATGGCTTGGCCTGTATTGGGACATATGCATACGAACACCTCTTTACATTGTCCCCTGGAGAAAAGGGAAGATTTGGACCTTGTGGTGTTACATGACAAAAGGTTTAAACAGTTGTTAATGTGTTAGGAAAGTCCATTGCAGACCCTCAAATCCTCAAGTAGTTGTGGCCACTGCAGTTAGGCTAACCATAGAGGGACGTCTTTAATCTGACCCACTCTTTGTAGCTGGTAGATCTCATGGCAAAACCTCCGATATGTGCTGTTCTACTAATTATGCAAATCCATTGATGACTGTCCGTTAACCATAGATGGGCAAGTTATGTATCAAGAGTGACAAAGATGCCTTCAAACTCCCATGACCCACTTTGTTGTAGCTCGTGACTTGGCTGTTGAGCAGAATAGAGTCACCTGCGATTGAACACCTCTTTCCACTGTCCCACTGAGAAAAGGGAAAGATGGGCCCATCATACAGAGATTGATTGCTCTGTGCAATGATGAATGGTCAGTAGCGACTTAGGAAAGTCCAGAAAAGGTCCTCAGATCAGCTTGAAGTGGTCACCACTGCATTTAGGCCAACTATAGACAAGCAAATATTTAATCAAGAGCAACAAAGATGTCTTCAAACTTTTATGACTTGCCTCTTTTTAGCTTATGGCTTGGCCAGTATTGGGACATATGCACTCGAACACCTCTTTACATTGTCTCGTCGAGAAAAGAGAACATTTGGACCTTGTGGTGTTACATGACAAATGGCCGTAAACAGTTGTTAACGAGTTAGGAAAGTCCATTGCAAACCCTCAAATCATGAAGGAGTGGTGGCCACTGCAGTCCGGCTAACCATAGATGGATGTCTTCAATCTGACCCACTCTTTGAAACTGGTAGATCTCATGCAGGGGTGGACTGACCATTTGGAAACCTGGGCACTGCCCGAGGGCCCGGGGTCAGTAGGGGGCCCCATGAGATGCCCCTGGTACCTTTTTCATAGGCTTTTTTGTTTGGGCAAGGACACAGGGGCCCCATGAGTTGTCAGTCCGCCCTTGATCTCATGGCCAAACCTCCAATATGTGCTGTTCTACTAATTATGCAAATCCATTGATGACTATCTGACAGACGTTTAGGTTAACCATAGATGGGCAAATTATGTATCAAGAGTGACAAAGATGCCTTCAAACCCCCATGACCCACTTTGTTGTAGCTCGTGACTTGGCTGTTGAGCAGAATAGAGGCACCTGCGATTGAACACCTCTTTCCATTGTTCCGCAGAGAAAAGAGAAGGACTGGCCCCGTCCTAAAGAGATTAATTGCAGTGCCTGAGACAAGCGATTGTTAACACCTTAGAAAAGTCCAGCACAGACTGCCAATGCAACACGGAGTGGTGGCTACTGCAGTTGGGCTAACCATAGATGGGAAAATGTCTCATCAAGAGCAACAAAGACGTCTTCGAACTTCCTTGACCTGCCTTATTGTAGCGCGTGACTTCGCCATTGAGCGGAGGACACGTGTGATGGAACACCTCTTTCCATTGTCCCGCCAAGAAAAGAAGAATTGGCCTTGACGTACAGAAATTGGTTGCGGTGTGAGCAGCTGGAAGCGGTTGTCAGGAAAGTCCTCAGGATTCCAGTGCAGAACGTAAGATCAGCACAAAGTAGTGGCCACCCATGTGGAGATGGAGATGATGATGGTTCTTCTTTACGTTTTTAACTTCCTGGCCAATCAACATTCTTTTTTCAAAAATGGTAATGGAGATCGAAGGAAAAGGCAGGCTGATGTGCTGCAGGTCTAGTCTTTAGTTCAAGTAAACCTGTATGGAGGGAAATATGTAGGCCGGGTGGTAGGCAGAAGAGGGGCATAAAAAGGGCAGGACCTGTAACCCATGCTGCTGAGATAAGTCTTAGTTTATGGGGGTGGGTGCACTTTGCCGCACTAAAAGACCTTGTCCCAGCACCAGCACCATCACCATCGCTGACCCCCTTACATTCTGAGCAAGGGCGGACTGACCATTTGGAAACTCGGGCACTGCCCGAGGGCCCGGGGTCAGTAGGGGGCCCCATGAGATGCCCCTAGTTCCTTTTTCATAGGCTTTTTTTGAGTTTGGGCAAGGACACAGGGGCCCCATGATCCCCTATTGCCCGGGGGCCCCATGAGTTGTCAGTCCGCCCCTGGCTGGTACATACCCCCATTTCTGTGTTCCGGATGCGTTTCGGCATTTACATGTTTTTGATGCGTTTTCAAAGCGTTCCAGTGTGCTTTTTTCTTCTTCTTTTTATTTTGGAACTTGAAAAAATCTCAGGACAATGTGTGTTCCAGTGCGTTTTTGGTGCATTTACATGCGTTTTGCTGCATTCCAGAGGCGATGCAGGGAAAAAATGCAGCTGGTTCTTCTTTTTTTGACTGTGGGCAAGGACACAGGGGCCCCATGATCCCCTATTGCCCGGGGGCCCCATGATCCCCTATTGCCCAGGGGCCCCATGAGTTGTCAGTCCGCCCCTGATAAAAAGATATACTTACTGTAAGCTGGCCATAGGCAGAGTGAATTTAGGGCTCGTTCACACCAGGTGTATTGTGAGAATGTGTGCAAAAAAAGCGACTTTTTCTGCACTGCACAAAAATGCATTTTTTTTTATTGGCACCACTAGAGGTCTAGCAAATGTGCGTTTATTCGCACCCACCAAAATGCATGCTAAAGTACCGATTTAAATAATCATGATCACACCTTTTTTGGGAATTTCTCATGCATAGGACAGTTCCCTGAAATGAATGGACCTCCCTAAAATGTGCACACGTGTGGGCGTACCTCCTTACAGTGTTCCTAAACCCACAACAGTACAATCAGTCTGTAGATGCAGTACAGCATCCTTGTTATACTCACTGTGGGACCTAAGGTGTTAATCCTCTGCATTGTGTAAAAAGGCTGTTTGATCCTGTCTTCTCTGATCTTCCCCTTCTACTGTCCCCAATCCATCAGCTGATAGTACAGAGCTCAAGCAGTCACTCTGCACATGCTCAATTTAATGTGTATGGCTCGAGAATTTTTTTTTTTCTTGGGAGGGTGCATATGATCAACACAGGGCCAATCAGCACTGTCCAGACAGAGGGTCAGGGGTCATGTAGCCTCATAGGACAGTCAGAGGAGAATGAAAACTCCTCCTACAAGCTTTAACCAGTGCTCTGCTGGACACTAATAGAAGTCACAAGGCTGCTCTATACTGCTGATGAGAAAAGGTGTTTAGCAGTTTATATTTACTAAAATAATTGCATTTTCATGTTTTGTGTATTGTGGGAGACCGGATATAGTGAATGTAGGGTCCGGGGAGAGCGGATATAGTGAATGTAGGGTCCGGGGAGAGCGGATATAGTGAATTCAGGGTCTGGGGAGAGCGGATATAGTGAATGCAGGGTCCGGGGAGAGCGAATATAGTGAATGCAGGGTCCGGGGAGAGGGGATATAGTGAATGCAGGGTCTGGGGAGAGCGTATATACTGAATGCAGGGTCCGGGGAGAGTGGATATAGTGAATGCAGGGTCTGGGGAGAGCGTATATAGTGAATGCAGGGTCCAGGGAGAGCGGATATAGTGAATGCAGGGTCCAGGGGGAGCGTATATAGTGAATGCAGGGTCCGGGGAGACCGGATATAGTGAATGCGGGGTCCGGGGAGACCAGATATAGTGAATGCAGGGTCCAGGGAGAGCGGATATAGTGAATGCAGAATCCGGGGAGACCGGATATCGTGAATGCAGGGTCCGGGGAGACCAGATATAGTGAATGCAGGGTCCGAGGAGACCGGATATAGTGAATGCAGGGTCCGGGGAGATCAGATATAGTGAATGCAGGGTCCGGGGAGAGAGGATATAGTGAATGCAGGGTCCGGGGAGAGCGGATATAGTGAATGCAGGGTCCGGGGAGACGGGATATGGTGAATGCAGGGTCCGGGGAGAGCGTATATAGTGAATGCAGGGTCCGGGGAGACCAGATATAGTGAATGCGGGGTCCGGGGAGAGCGGATTTGGTGAATGCAGGGTCCGGGGAGAATGGAAATAGTGAATGCGGGGTCCGGGGAGACCGGATATAGTGAATGCGGGGTCCGGGGAGAGCGGATATAGTGAATTCGGGGTCCGGGGAGAGCGGATTTGGTGAATGCAGGGTCCGGGGAGAACGGAAATAGTGAATGCGGGGTCCAGGGTTTAGTAACACTTTAATCAGGGTTCAGCCAAGGTAGATGGCCCTCTCTGCATCCTCCCACCTGACAACCTTCAATCTGAAAATCCATGGAGCCAGGCAGAAAGTTGTCCCCTGAGGAGTGGCTACAGCCAATCATTTGCAGGTATTGTCCGGGTATTCTGACAGAATACACTATCTAGCAGGAGAAATGGGGGAAGGTGTGAATGAAGGAATCGATCGATTCCTCATGTTTAGCCCATAGGAATTCTTACAGAGTATGTCGGCTTTATTCCTCGCTCACGCAGGCTTACTCCTCTTCATGCCACCGCTGCCTTGAAAAGTCTCCCCATCACTGCCCTACTGCAGCTCTCTGACGTCATCCCGTACAATACAGGACCAGCAGACTTCCAATGTATAAGAGAACACCAAGGGCCCACCCACAACCTGAAAGCGTCAGACATCAGAGCAGAGCGTCAAGCTGCCGGGAAGAAAGGAATGATGTCACGTATCACCTTATTGATCACCTTATTGATAACCCTGGCAGTGGGGGAGGGTAAAGATTTTTCATCCCCGGAGTTCAGCTTTAAAAAAAAAAATTGATAAAAGCTTTCGAAAATACACGAGACGCGTTTGGGACGTACAAACATTGATCCGTACATTTCATCTTCCATTTTCTCTCCTTTTCTAGCTGCTTTTTCATCAGGATTAGTTCACACCTACAGGTGCGACCAGCGCGGGAGTATTTCTGCCTGATTTTCCCACGTTCCTCTGCATCGTGCGTAGGTCAGTCCATTCATTTCATTGGGCAGCCCTACATGCCAGAAATGTGGAAAAGAAGTCCCTGAGGCGAGTTTCACATTACTGTATGTCGGGAACGAACACAAAATTATGCGATTTTTTGACACGCAGAGCAATATGATGTCATTCGGCAGACGTGTGGCTGCGCCATTAATTATCAATGGCACCCCCACTTCTTTTCCACATTTCTCGTACACAGGGCTGCCCATAGAAATGAAAGGGTCGGACTACATGTGATGTGCAGGAAGGTGTGAAAACGTTAATGGCACCCCTCCACGCTGGGGACAAATACGCACGTTCTCACGCACACCCAACCACATGCAGCTCAGAGCAGCGCATTTTCGCAAACGAGTCGCAAACGAGTCATTTATACATTTCTTGGACATAGGGCGGCCCACGGAAATAATCAGGCTGCCCTACATACGAGCACGTGCGAAAAAACACCCAGCAAGACGCCCGGGCTTTGTTGGACCTGTAAGCATGTACCAAACCTGACTCTTACCCAAAAATGTGCAGAAATGTGCAAGTTTACGATGCGTGGGGTGTTATTAAAGTGTTACTAAACCCCGGACCCTGCATTCAGTATATCTGGTCTCCCCGGACCCTGCATTCAGTATATCTGGTCTCCCCAGACCCTGCATTCACTATATCTGGTCTCCCCAGACCCTGCATTCACTATATCCGCTCTCCCCGGACCCTGCATTCACTGTATTTGGTCTCCCCGGACCCTGCATTCACTATATCCGCTCTCCCCGGACCCTGCATTCACTATATCCGGCCTCCCCGGACCCCGCATTCACTGTATCTGGTCTCCCCGGACCCTGCATTCAGTATATCCGCTCTCCCCGGACCCTGCATTCACTATATCCGCTCTCCCCGGACCCTGCATTCCGTATATCTGGTCTCCCCGGACCCTGCATTCAGTATATCTGGTCTCCCCGGACCCTGCATTCACTATATCCTCTCTCCCCAGACCCTGCATTCACTGTATCCGCTCTCCCCGGACCCTGCATTCACTATATCCCCTCTCCCCGGACCCCGCATTCACTGTATCTGGTCTCCCCGGACCCTGCATTCAGTATATCCGCTCTCCCCGGACCCTGCATTCACTATATCTGGTCTCCCCGGACCCTGCATTCACTATATCTGGTCTCCCCGGACCCTGCATTCAGTATATCCGCTCTCCCCGGACCCTGAATTCACTGTATCTGGTCTCCCCGGACCCTGCATTCAGTATATCCGCTCTCCCCGGACCCTGCATTCATTATATCTGGTGTCCCCGGACCCTGCATTCACTATATCCGCTCTCCCCGGACCCTGCATTCAGTATATCCACTCTCCCCGGACCCTGCATTCACTATATCCGCTCTCCCCGGACCCTGCATTCACTATATCCGCTCTCCCCGGACCCTGTATTAAGTATATCCACTCTCCCCGGACCCTGCATTCACTGTATCCGCTCTCCCCGGACCCTGCATTCACTATATCTGGTCTCCCCGGACCCCGCATTCACTGTATCTGGTCTCCCCGGACCCTGCATTCAGTATATCCGCTCTCCCCGGACCCTGCATTCACTATATCTGGTCTCCCCGGACCCTGCATTCACTATATCTGGTCTCCCCGGACCCTGCATTCAGTATATCCGCTCTCCCCGGACCCTGAATTCACTGTATCTGGTCTCCCCGGACCCTGCATTCAGTATATCCGCTCTCCCCGGACCCTGCATTCATTATGTCTGGTCTCCCCGGACCCTGCATTCAGTATATCCGCTCTCCCCGGACCCTGCATTCATTATATCTGGTGTCCCCGGACCCTGCATTCACTATATCCGCTCTCCCCGGACCCTGCATTCAGTATATCCACTCTCCCCGGACCCTGCATTCACTATATCCACTCTCCCCGGACCCTGCATTCACTATATCCGCTCTCCCCGGACCCCGCATTCACTATATCCGCTCTCCCCGGACCCTGCATTCACTATATCCGCTCTCCCCGGACCCTGCATTCACTATATCTGGTCTCCCCAGACTTTGCATTCACTATATCTGGTCTCCCCGGACCCTGCATTCACTATATCCGGTCTCCCCGGACTCTGCATTCACTATATCTGGTCTCCCCGGACCTTGCATTCACTATATCTGGTCTCCCCGGACCCTGCATTCACTATATCTGGTCTCCCCGGACCCTGCATTCACTATATCTGGTCTACCACAGTACACACAACCAGGGGCAGACTGACCATTTGGAAACTCGGGCACTGCCCGAGGGCCCGGGCTCAGTAGGGGGCCCCATGAGATGCCCCTGGTACCTTTTTCATAGGCTTTTATGAGTTTGGGCAAGGACACAGGGGCCCCATGATCCCCTATTGCCTGGGGGCCCCATGAGTTGTCAGTCTGCCCCTGCACACAACATGGGAATGCAATTACACTACTCAAAATAATTAAAGAAAGACTTTGAAAACCCATCAGATCTCAATGGGGAAAACCTCCTGCTGGATCTCTACACTGACATGGACGGGTAATGTGTTAGGAACGTAAGGACGCCCCATCGTTTGATGGAAATGAAAATGATCGACCTACAGAGGACTGAATTCAAAGACACCCCAAAAATCAAAGTGAAAAAATGATGCAGCAGGCGAGTCCATTTTTCTGAAATTTAATTGCAGCAACTCAGAATGGTCCTCAGTAGTCTGTGTGGCCCCCATGTGCTTGTATGCATGCCTGACAACGTCGGGGGAGGCTCCTAATGAGACCACGGATGGTGTCCTGGGGGATTTCCTCCCAGATCTGGACCAGGGCATCACTGAGCTCCTGGACAGTCTGAGGTGCAACCTGGCGGTGGCGGATGGACCGAAACATGACATCCCAGAGGTGTTCTATTGGATTTAGGTCAGGCGAGTGTGGGGGCCATTCAGTGGTATCAATTCCTTCATCCTCCAGGAATTGCCTGCATACTCTCCCCACATGAGGCCGGGCATTGTCCTGCACCAGGAGGAACCCAGGACCCACTGCACCAGGAGGAACCCAGGACCCACTGCACCAGGAGGAACCCAGGACCCACTGCACCAGGAGGAACCCAGGACCCCCTGCACCAGCGTAGGGTCTTACAATGGGTCCAAGGATTTCATCCCAATACCTAATGGCAGTCAGGGTGCCATTGTCTAGCCTGTAGAGGTCTGTGTGTCCCTCCATGGATATGCCTCCCCAGACCATCACTGACCCACCACCAAAACAGTCATGGAGAACCATGTTACAGGCAGCAGAACGTTCTCCATGGCTTCTCCAGTTCCTTTCATGTCTGTCACATGTGCTCAGGGTGAACCTGCTCTCATCTGTGAAAAGCACAGGGTGCCAGTGGTGGACCTGCCAATTCTGGTGTTCAATGGCAAATGCCAATCGAGCTCTATGGTGCCGGGCTGTGAGCACAGGGCCCACTAGAGGACGTCGGGCCCTCAGGCCACCCTCATGAAGTCTATTTCTGATAGTCAGAGACATTCACACCAGTGGCCTGCTGGAGGTCATTTTGTAGGGCTCTGCCAGTGCTCATCCTGTTCCTCCTTGCACAAAGAAGCAGATACCGGTCCTGCTGATGGCTTAAGGACCTTCCACGGCCCTGTCCAGCTCTCCTAGATTAACTGCCTGTCTCCCGGAATCTCCTCCACGCTCGTGAGACTATGCTGGGAGACATAGCAACCCTGCTGGCAATGGCATGTATTGATGTGCCATGCTGGAGGAGTTAGACTGCCTGTGCAACCTCTGTAGGGTCCAGGGATCGCCTCATGCTACCAGTAGTGACACTGACCCTAGCCAAATGCAAAACTAGTGAAAAACAGTCAAAAAGATGAGTAGGGAAAAAAATGTCAGTGGCCTCCACCTGTACAACCATTCCTGTTTTGGGGGTCATCTCATTGCTGCCCATCTAGTGCACCTGTTGTTATTTTCATTAACATCAAAGAAAAAAGCAAAATGAACGGGCTCAAACTGCACCGCACTGAATCGCATGCAGGGGCGGACTGACAACTCATGGGGCCTATGAAAAAGGTACCAGGGGCATCTCATGGGGCCCCCTACTGACCCCAGGCCCTCAGGCAGCGCCCAAGTTTCTAAATGGTTAGTCCGCCCCTGATCGCATGTGAATTATACAGGAACAGGGGCAGACTGACCATTTGGAAACTTGGGCACTGCCCGAGGGCCCGGGGTCAGTAGGGGGCCCCATGAGATGCCCCTGGTACCTTTTTCTTAGGCTTTTTTTAGTTTGGGTGAGGACACAGGGGCCCCATGACCCCCTATTGCCCGGGGGCCCCATGAGTTGTCAGTCCGCCCCTGTACTGGAATGCAGGGTGGTTCCTGTGCGATTCACATGCAGACCATAGTGTGAATGTAGCCTTAGTAGGCTGTCCTAAGCCAAAAAATTTAAAAAAAGAAAACCTCATGCACCTTTTTTGAGCTTCCCACATTTTACCCGCGCTTTTTTGCGCTTCTTGTTTGCTGCGATTGGAGCATCATTAACAATGAATTGCACCGCAAGCATGAAACCAGGGGGAATGAAAAAGGAACCCTGCGTTTTTCATCTGCTTCCCATTCACTGCGACGTAAAACAACGGAAAGCGGCATCAGAACTGCGGCGCTAAAAGAAAAAAGGAAACAGCGAAGGGCTGGAGATACGAATCCCATGGACAAAGGAGCAGATAAAAGAGGACCTGCGACGTGTTGAAGTCTCCACCCTGCTTATAGAAAGGAGAGGAGAAAAATCAGATCAGCAACCGAAATAAAAAACGCACACCGCGAGGACACCCATGCTCCCCCCCCCCATGTCTGCAAGCAGTGCCGCCCCTGTGAACATCGCGTCTAATCAGGCAGCGCGGGAGTTAACAGCCGAGGCGCGTGTCGGAAGAGGTCATTATTGCTTACGGAGATTTTCCAGCATATTAGAAAATCGCAGAACGGCTCAGGATCATTCTGTGTTCTGCAGGGAATAATAAAGGATCCATTTACTGCGTAGACGCAGCGGTCAGGCGCAGGGAAAAGTCACGGCAGGTCCGCGGGATCTCAGCGCCGCTCGGTAGATTGTCTCATCACCAGCTGTTCCTCTTATTTGGGGCTTTGGATGCCTTTAACCTGGGTTCACCCTGACGTGGTGCAGGAAACCCTGCGAATCCTGTGCGTTTCCTGCACCGCATTGCAGTCGCATTGGCGTTCATGCGATCTGGTGCGATGTCAATGTTAAATGAATGGCACCCCAAAACAGACTGCAATTGATTGAAATTGAATTGCGTGGGTGAGTACACCCATGCAGTGTGATTCAGGTGCGGGTGAAAAAAAAGGGTCATGAACCTTTTTTGGTGTGGATGCGATTTGAGTCATACAAAATGTATGGCTCAAATCGCACCGCACAGACATGGCATGCAATGCGCACAGGAATGCGATGCGATTTGAGTCTTATAAAATGTATGGTTCCAGTCGCACCGCACAGGCATGGCATGCAATCCGCACAAGAATACGATGCGATTTGAGCCTTACAAAATGTATGGTTCCAGTCGCACCGCGCATACATGGCATGCAATGTGCACAGGAATGCGATGCAATTTGAATTATACAAAATGTATGGTTCCAGTCGCACCGCGCAGACATGGCATGCAATGCACACAGGAATACGGTGCGATTTGAACCTTACAAAATGTATGGTTCCAGTCGTACCGCACAGACATGGCATTCAATCTGCACAGGAATGCGATGCGATTTGAACCTTACAAAATGTATGGTTCCAGTCGTACCACGCAGACATGGCATGTAATTCGCACAGGAATATGGTGCGATTTGAACCTTACAAAATATATGGTTCCAGTCGCACCGCGCAGACATGGCATTCAATCCACACAGGAATACGATGCGATTTGAGCCTTACAACACGTATGGTTCCAGTCGCACCGCGCAGATATGGCATTCAATCCGCACAGGAATGCGATGCGATTTGAGCCTTACAAAATGTATGGTTCCAATCGCACCGCACAAACATGGCATGTAATTCGCAGAGGAATGCGATGCGATTTGAGCCTTACAAAATGTATGGTTCCAATCGCACCGCACAAACATGGCATGTAATTCGCAGAGGAATACGGTGCGATTTGAGCCTTACAAAATGTATGGTTCCAGTCGCACCGCGCTGACATGGCATGCGGTGCGATTCCTGTGCGAATTAAAAGCGGTGCACTGCATTAGTGTGAACCCAGGCTAAGGCTAAGTTCACACTTATGCAGTTTGCATTTGATCCGTTTCTGCAGTGCTTTTTGTGGTACGTTTTGCATTTTGCACATGCGTTTTTGACGTGTTTTGTGGGGGGTTTTTTCTTGTTGCTAGGCAGATTAGGATCTAGGCTAGGCAGATCAAAAATGCATCAAAAACACATCAAAAGCGCATAAAAAAAGACAGCAAAAAACACACTACATGCTTTTCTGCAGCGTCTTCATTGAAGTCTATAGAACAAAAAGCAAGGGTCCCTGACCCCAGGGGCGGACTGACCATTTGGAAACTTGGGCACTGCCCGAGGGCCCGGGGTCAGTAGGGGGCCCCATGAGATGCCCCTGGTACCTTTTTCATAGGCTTTTCTGAGTTTGGGCAAGGACACAGGGGCCCCATGATCCCCTATTGCCCGGGGGCCCCATGAGTTGTCAGTCCGCCCCTGCCTGACCCTTTCCAAAAAACGCAGCGGGTGAAAACGCAGAGATGTGAACATGCCCCATAGGAAATCATGTTAAATGGACTGCTGTGCGTTTCTCATTCACTGCGATGTAAAACAACGAAAAGCGGCATCAGAACTGCGGCACTAAAAGAAAAAAAAGAAACAGCGAAGAGCTGGAAATACAAATCTCATGGACAAAGGAGAAGATAAAAGAGGACCTGCGACGTGCTGAAGTCTCCACCCTGCTTATAGAAAGGAGAGGAGAGAAATCAGATCAGCAACTGAAAGAAAAGACGCCGGTGTGCGCACACCGCGAGGACACCCATGCAGATCAAAAACGCGTCAAAAACGCATCAGAAGCGCAAAAAAAACCAGCAAAAACACACTGCATGCTTTTCTGCAGCGTCTCCATTGAAGTCTATAGAACCAAAAAACAACCTTTTGCGTTCAAAAAAGTCCTTGACCCTTTCCAAAAAACGCACCGGGTGAAAACACGCAGATGTGAACCTGTCCCATTGGAAATCATGTTACATGGACTGCTGTGCGTTTCTGCAAAATGCTGCGGAAAACGCATAGGTGTGAACCTCGACTCAAGGGGGGATGGACGCAGGCTACCATTACTGAAAAGGCTACCTGCCATATCCGATCTCAAATTTCGGTAATATATTAAACTAGAACTAAAGTCTTTTTTTTTTTTCATAAGGGAGGGTTACAACCCCTGTAAGATGTCCCATTGGGGAGACTTCCCTTCACTTCCTGTCCCATAGCCACAACAGGAAGTGAGAGGAAATCCCTACAAAGGGAGGGAATCCCTGGTTGTCTCCGGGACTTGTGTCCCCATTGCAAGATTTCCCCTCTCTTCCTGATCTGGTGACAACCCAAAATTTGGGATTTTCTTTCACTCACACTGAGAACGGTAAACAGGACAACTGACGAGGGTGAATCACCTTCAGGCCTCATTCACACCTGAGTGTGTTGTAGCGCGAAGCTCGAAGCTCCAAAACGCTCAAGGTGAAAAAAAAAATCGATCTTCCTCTATGGAGATGGTTCAAGTTGCCTGAAGCAGAACGCCTGAAGCTCAAAAACATGTTGGAGCTCCGTTCGGGCAGATTGATGTGTTTTTGTCGTGTTTTCGTGCCCTGTGGCACGTTTAGTCGCATTTTTTTGGCAACAATTGATGTCACAGATGACATTTTTCTCTATTGGATAATACAAAAACGCCAGAACTCAAAAACGCATGAACAAATTGTTTATTTATTTCAGGTACTTATATAGCGCCATCCATTTACATATATATTGTACATTCACATCAGTCCCCGCCCCCGAGGAGCGTACAATCTAAGGTCCCTAACTCACATTCATACATACACATACTAGGGACAATTTAGACAGGAGCCAATTAACCTACCAGCATGTCTTTGGAGTGTGGGAGGAAACCGGAGTACCTGGAGGAAACCCACACAGGCACAGGGAGAACATGCAAACTCCAGGCAGGTGGTGCCGTGGTTGGGATTCAAACCAACGACCCTAATATTGGCAGGTGGAAGTGCTAACCATTTAGCCACTGTGCTGCCCCATTGTTGAGTGACAAAACGCATGAGAAAATGCACAAAGACGCCACACTCAGGTGTGAATGGGGCCTAATGGGGGAAAGACAGTAATAAAAACCTGACAGCGGCTCCATTCCTTCTCCACTCCATCCAGAGCTCCAGGGCTGTAATGCTTACCGCCCTCTGAAAAATCCTGATGAATCGCTTTTCAGAGGGTGGTATAGCAGCGGCTGACAGGCATTTAGAGGTGAACTGCCGCCTCCTGACATCTGTTTTTTTGTAATTGCTGAATGGAAATTTTACGTTGCGACTCCACGCTGCGGCTGCATGCCAACTGTTTCCCTCGCGGTTGCGAAGTCGCCCCATTGATATCAGTTGGTGGGCTTGGTAGGCGGTGCTACCTGTCAATATCTGCAGCCTGAGTTAAAACTGCCGTGGCTGTGAGGCAAAGCATTGGGGCGGCAGCAGTGGCGGTGGCGGCGACGGAATATATATTCAGCAGCCCCTCCCCCCCAGTGCTGTAGCCTTGGCATTGCCTTCTGTATGCAGGAGCTGTACAGCCAGGGCCGGGACAAGGGGTGGGGGAGAGGGGCGGCTGTCTGGGGCACTCTGTGTCATGGGAGGTGGGGGACCACAAGGAGATTGGAGGGGAGATAATTTGTTTTGAGAACTAGAATTTGGGAGTGGCAGGGGGTAAAAATTGTTCAAGGAGGGCAAATTTGGCGAGGTGTGCTAGGAGTGGTGATTTGTGTTGGGAGGGGGGAGGCGGGAAAAGGATTTGTGCTAGGAGTGGAGATTTGGGGGGGGGGGGAGGGTGCTATAAAAGTAATATGGAAGAGGAATAAATGTTTTTTTGGGGGGGGAATTCATGCTAGTAGGGATAATTGGGGGGATTTGTGCTAGGAGGGGAAATCTCTGGGGGGATTTGTGTTAGGATGGGGAATTGGGGGAGAGGAATTTCTGCTGGAAGGGGGATTTGTAGTGGGGGGGAGAGGATTTGAGCTTGGAGGGGACATTTTTTTGTGGGGAGGGGATTTGTGCTGGGAGGGGGATTTGTAGTGGAGAGGAGAGGATTTGTACTTGGAGGGGACCTTTTTTTTGTGGGGAGGGGATTTGTGCTGGAAGGGGGATTTGTAGTGGAGAGGAGAGGATTTGTGCTTGGAGGGTACCTTTTTTTTTGTGGGGAGGGGATTTGTGCTGGGAGGGGGATTTGTAGTGGAGGGGAGAGGATTTGTGCTTGGAGGGGACATTTTTTTTGTGGGGAGGGGATTTGTGCTGGGAGGGGATTTGTAGTGGAGAGGAGAGGATTTGTGCTTGGAGGGGACCTTTTTTTTGTGGGGAGGGGATTTGTGCTGGGAGGGGACCTTTTTTTTGTGGGGAGGTGATTTGTGCTGGGAGGGGGGAATGGGGGAGGGGAATTTGTGCTGGAATGGGGGATTTGTAGTGGAAAGGAGAGGATTTGTGCTTGGAGGGGACCTTTTTTGTGGGGAGGGGATTTGTGCTGGGAGGGGGGATTTGTAGTGGAGAGGATTTGTGCTTGGAGGGGACATTTTTTTTGTGGGGATGGGATTTGTGCTGGGAGGAGGGAATGGGGGAGGGTAATTTGTGCTGGAAGGGGGGATTTGTAGTGGGGGGAGAGGATTTGTGCTTGGAGGGGACATTTTTTTGTGGGGAGGGGATTTTTGCTGGGAGGGGGATTTGTAGTGGAGGGGAGAGGATTTGTGCTTGGAGGGGACATTTTTTTTGTGGGGAGGGGATTTGTGCTGGGAGGGGGATTTGTAGTGGAGGGGAGAGGATTTGTGCTTGGAGGGGACCTTTTTTTTGTGGGGAGGGGATTTGTGCTGGGAGGGGGGATTTCAGCAGGGGGGCAGATTTGTATTGTGAGGAGGGGGTAATTATGCTTAGGGGGTGAGCATGCAGATAAGTGCTTGATTATTTTTGGGGGGGAGGGGGTTCACTGATCCATAACGCGCATACACCTTGGGGGTGCAATTGTTCATTTTCGCCCTGGGCTCTAGCTGACCTTGTCCCGACATTGCGCACAGCGTATGAAGCCTGCGTACTGACATTCCCAGGATCCGCTGCCACCGCATACAGTCGCCCATTGAGATTAGAAGAGCCCCCACATGTGGACAGACGTACACTAAAGCCGCCCATACACGGGTCAAATGCCGAAAGAATTTCATTTAGAAAATCTTTTCTAAGAATTTCCATTTGAATTTTGCACCATTAGTGGGTCACAGGCTGATTTTTGTGTGACCATCGAATTTGAGTGATCGGACATGTTGGAAATTTTTTGAAGAACGAATGAACGAAAAATCAATGATGGGAGAATCATGCAAGAAATATAAAGCTGTGACCTGGAAAAAAAAAAGAAAATTCTTGGCTACGAAAATTCTTTTCTGTAGCAACATGAGATGAAATTGAAGGCTTGGTTGGCTGAATTTCGAAATCAATGGTGGCGTCATCGCATTACAAAACGCACAGAAGAAAATTAGTTCAGAATTTGGCCTGCATAAATTACCCAAAGTATTGGCCCCGCCCTCCCAATCATGTGATTCAGGTGTTCCAATCCCCTCCATGGACACAGGTGTATAAAATCATCACCTAGGCATGCAGACTGCTTCTACAAACATTGGTGAAAGAATGGGTCGCTCTCAGGAGCTCAGTGACTCCAAGCGTGGTCCCGTGATAGGTGGCCACCTGGGCAATAAGTCCATCCGTGACATTTCCTGGCTACTAAATATTCCACGCTCAACTGTTAGTGGGATTATAACAAAGTGGAAGCAACTGGAAACAACAGCAACTCAGCCACCAAGTGGTAGGCCACGTCACATGACAGGGCGGGGTCAGCGCATGCTGAAGCGCACAGTGCGCAGAAGTCGCCAACTGTCTGCAGAGTCAATAGCTAAAGACCTCCAAACTTGGTGTGGCCTTCAGATGAGCCCAACAACAGTGTGTAGAGAGCTTCATGGAATGGGTTTCCATGGCTGGGCAGCTGCATCCAAGCCTTACATCACCAAGTGCAATGCAAAGCGTCGGATGCCGTGGTGTAAAGCACGCCGCCACTGGACTCTAAAGCAGGGGAGATGTGTTCTCTGGAGTGACCAATCACGCTTCTCTGTCTGGCAATCCGATGGACGTGTTGGGGTTTGGCGGTTTCCAGGAGAACGGTACTTGCCTGACTGCATTGTGCCAAGTGTAAAGTTTGGTGGTCCTTCATCCAGAGTGGGGGCGCTCTCATACAGGAGGTGTGTTACTGACTAGATCACCAGGTGAAAACAGAGGCAAAAAAAGCCTACAAAAAAAGAAAATGAATGCAGCCACCACATCTAATGACTGGTAAGCTGTAATATGTTACATTTTTGGTTTTGGGTTCAATACTGCTTTTTCAGCATCTGACACTTTTTGGAGTGTCAGATGCTTGTGCCCCCCGTCATGCAGCATGACTCCTTCCCCATACACCTACATCACTACAAGGCTCAGCAGGATGGAACCATACAGCACCATGGTGGGACCGGCTCATCCAACACTCCCGGAACCATCAAAGGGGACACATGGGCCATTGGAGAGGTGAGAATATTGTTTTCTATTGCGGCATACTTGCATCTTCACCACTTCCAGTCCGGACACTTTCACCCCCTTCCTGTCCGGACAATTTCCCCCCCTTCCTGTCCGGACACTTTCACCCCCTTCCAGTCCGGACACTTTCACCCCCTTCCTGTCCGGACAATTTCCCCCCCTTCCTGTCCGGACACTTTCACCCCCTTCCTGTCCGGACACTTTCACCCCCTTCCAGTCCGGACACTTTCACCCCTTTCCAGTCCGGACACTTTCACCCCCTTCCAGTCCGGACACTTTCACCCCCTTCCAGTCCGGACACTTTCACCCCCTTCCAGTCCGGACACTTTCACCCCCTTCCTGTCTGGACACTTTCACCCCCTTCCTGTCCGGACAATTTCCCCCCCTTCCTGTCCAGACACTTTCACCCCCTTCCTGTCCGGACACTTTCACCCCCTTCCAGTCCGGAGACTTTCATCCCCTTCCAGTCCGGACACTTTCACCCCCTTCCAGTCCGGACACTTTCACCCCCTTCCTGTCTGGACACTTTCACCCCCTTCCAGACACTTTCACCCCCTTCCAGTCCGGACACTTTCACCCCCTTCCAGACACTTTCACCCCCTTCCACTCCGGACACTTTCCCCCCCTTCCAGTCCGGACACTTTCACCCCCCTTCCAGTCCGGACACTTTCACCCCCTTCCAGTCCGGAAACTTTCACCCCCTTCCAGTCCGGACACTTTCACCCCCTTCCAGACACTTTCCCCCCCTTCCAGTCCGGACACTTTCCTCCCCTTCCAGTCCGGACACTTTCCTCCCCTTCCAGTCCGGACACTTTACCCCCCTTCCAGTCCGGACACTTTCACCCCCTTCCAGTCCAGACACTTTCACCCCCTTCCAGTCCGGACACTTTCACCCCCTTCCAGTCCGGACACTTTCACCCCCTTCCAGTCCAGACACTTTCACCCCCTTCCAGACACTTTCACCCCCTTCCAGTCCGGACACTTTCACTCTCTTCCAGTCCAGACACTTTCACCCCCTTCCAGTCCGGACACTTTCACCCCCTTCCAGTCCGGACACTTTCCCCCCCTTCCAGTCGGGACACTTTCCCCCCCTTCCAGTCGGGACACTTTCCCCCCCTTCCAGTCCGGACACTTTCCCCCCCTTCCAGTCCGGACACTTTCACCCTCTTCCTGCCCAGGCCAATTTTCAGCTTTCAGCGCTGTCACACTTTGAATGACAATTGCGCGGTCATGCAACACTGTACCCGTATGAATTTTTTAGCATTTTTTTGAGACCGATATAACTTTATTTTGGTGGTATTTATTCTCCACTGGGATTTTTATTTTTTTTGCTATATAAATGAAAAAGTCCAAACTTTTTGAAAAAAAGTGTTTTTCTTATAAAATTTTTCAAATAAATAATATTTCATCGTAAATCTTGGCCAAAATTTATTCAGTCATCTTTTTAGTAAAAAAAAAAATAACCCAAATTAGTTTATAATCAAAAATTATAATTTTAAAAACTTTTTTTTTACATTTTTAAAATTATAATTTAAAAAAAAATGTTTTACTTTTTTTTTATATTATTATTATTATTTTTTTTTTACATACTGTCACCCTAGCAGTACAGTGTCACCATGGTGACACTGTACTACTTGTGGGGGGTGATGAAGAATTTTTTTTTTTTACACTGATTCCTTTTACACCCATAAAGGCTGTAAAAGCAATCATTTCTCCTTCTCTCTGGCTGCATTCTTGCAGCCATTGAGAAATACTGTGTGAGCTGTGATTGGTCAGCTTGTCACATGGTACAAAGCAGTTGTGAATAGCCCTGTACCATGTGATCTCTGTGATCATTCACATATTTCACACGTAGTAAGCAATGAAGTGACATCTTGCTTACTACTCTGTATGTGATCACTGATTGGCCAATCAGTCATCACATGATCGGGCCCTCGTACAGAGGTCCCGTATGACGATCGGTGTTCCACTGTGTCTGGAGGACACAGCGGGCACTGGATCCCGGTGCTGCGCGCTCCCAGGGAGCGCACACAGTCCAAAAGGGCGGGCGTGTTTATGAACAGCAACCCACCCGTGGACTGCCACCGCCCGGCCGTTTATATACAGTGGCCGGAGGGCAAGTGGGTAATATATTTAGAGACCTAACAGGGTCTCTTTATAAATGGAACCTAAGTGCCACCTTGCAGGTTGTTGCAAATAATTTCTCAGTCTCCTGCTGCAGCCCCCCCCCCAGGAGCCCCCAAGATCATTATGCCAATTTCTTATAAAAGCCCCCTGCAATATCTCAGTACTTGGTATAATGAAGGTTGCACGCTCATTCCTATTAAAAACATTGGAAATAAGTCCCATTTTACCGGCCAGGTTTGTAAGTGACCAATCAGGCGGCCAGCCCAGATAGGATAGCTATGAGGAACATAAATGTAGCCAGGTGCTTGGAAGAGTGAGAGAAACACTGGCTGCAGCTGCTCTTTGTAGTTGCTGACCTGTGGTGCTGAACTGGCTAACATCTATATCAGCCAGAGGAGGGATCTGCTGATCAGGAAGATTTCAATAGACTGAGTCAGGGAGCACTGCACTGTGGGAACCGTAGTCCAGAGGAAAGGCTCTGAATTTCCAGGAGGGAGATTGCCAGGAGGAGAGGAAAGAGCTGCATTTTCTCAGGCTGTAAAGGACACAGTGAGGGAGCCCAGAATGTCCAGTCTGCACCATCACTGCTGCATAATGGCGGCCTGAGAGGATAGCTGAGTTTGGGGGTGCTGACAGCCAAAGTCACCTGGGTGCAAAGCAGAGAGTGGACTAATCGCTGTGTGTGACCCAGGGGCGGACTGACAACTCATGGGGCACCCGGGCAACAGGGGATTATGGGGCCCCTGTGTCCTTGCCCAAACTCAAAAAAAGCCTATGAAAAAGGTATCAGGGGCATCTCATGGGGCCCCCTACTGACTCCGGGCCCTCGGGCACTGCCCGAGTTTCCAAATGGTCAGTCCGCCCCTGGTGCGACCAGATGGTGAGCTGTAATGTCGCTGGGACCGGTGAGCTGCTGCTGTGGGGATTTACTATCTGCTGCTAGGGAAACTGAGCCCTTTAGGAACTGACCATACAGCCATCTAGTAGCTTTATTGCTGCCTGCAGGCTTAAATGGGACTATTTTCATGTGCACCAACGGTACAACTGGACCCCGACGCTAGGGGGCTGAAGACCTAGGACTAGGAGCTGTCTTTTTACAACTGCTACACAGAGATCTTCACCTATTGCTTATTCTAAGGGGTATCTCTCAAGGGACATTGCACCCTATCCTAGCCATTCTCCTAGAGCAGGGGTTTCCAAACTATGGCTCTTCAGGTGTTGAGGAACTGCAAGTCCCATGAGGTCTTGCAGGACTCCGACAGCCACAGGAAAGACTACCAGAGGCAGAGGCATGATGGGATTTGTAGTACTTCAACAACTGGAGGGCCATCGTTTGGAGACCCCTGTCCTAGAGTGCACTCTAGACTAGTTATAGTTTTATTATTCACATTGCATGCTTCCATGCTCTGCTTATTGCTGACTTCATGAGTTAATCCCAGTCTAGTGGTACAGAACTCTATCCTAAGCCACCTTGGCATAGTGATTATACTGTCTAGTGGACTTTGTCTGAACCTACTTTGTGTTCATCTATGCTCAGGCCACCATTTTATTGTAACTTGTACCCATACATTGAGTTCTTACTGTCTTGTGTCTACTTCCTGGTGCTAATTCTCAATCAAGTTAATGGCATCCACACTGGTGTTCCTGTACGTTCTTGCAGTAACTTTCACTCAACCATGTGTGTCAGAGGTTCCGAGGTTGTTCTTGGAATCGAGGTGCAAAACAGAGAACCCAGATTACCAAGCGGCTCCTTTGGGGTAACTCTACAGATCCATTGCCTAAAACAATGCAGAATATCTCTCGACTGGTTTCTGAGACACCACGTTGCACTATGAGGCACTTGCATGGTGGGTAGTTATCAGTGCTGACTTACTCTAAATGATGAAGTTTGCATTCTGCAGGAACCCGGGTTTAAGGGACCATATCTCACCCTGAGGTTAGCATAGTCCTTTGCTTTGGTCAGTACCAGGCAGGGGCGGACTGACAATTCATGGGACCCCCGGACAATAGGGGATAATGGGGCCCCTGTGTCCTTGCCCAAACTCAAAAAAGCCTATGTAAAAAGGTACCAGGGGCATCTCATGGGGCTCCCTACTGACCCCGGGCCCTCGGGCTGTGCCCGAGTTTCCAAATGGTCAGTCCGCCCCTGGTACTAGGAGATATTTTCTAAGGTTAATTGTGAGAGTCTTGGAGATTGTAGGTTGCCTGTAGATCAGACATGTCAAGCTGGCAGTCCTTGGCTGTTTTCTCCCCACACTCTCCTGCTTTGCAGCCCTTAGTGGTTGAAGAATTTGAATTGAGCGAGGCCCCAGCTGTTCCCAGTTGATATTAGCTACACTTCCTTATGAAATTTTGCAGCCCGTTATTTCAGAAGTTGTCTTCCGGTCCATTTCTCCGAGCTACTGATGCGCTATAGACTCGTGCCGCCTGCTGCTTTTTTTCCCTGGTGTCATCAGCTTTGGTCAAACATTGGTCACCTCCTCCCCATTTTATTCTCCACTAATATACAGTACATGCAAATGTCTGGCTGAGCATGTTTCAGCAACACATGTTTAGAAAGCATCACCCAGTATGGCGGACATGAACATCAGACCACCTTCATAGGTCTGTTTTCCGCTTAAGTATTTACTGCTGACTCCCATAGGTCCGTGGGCTTCCTAGGTCTTTGCTGATCACACACTTAGGTCCGTGGGCTTCCTAGGTCTTTGCTGATCACACATAGGTTTGTGGGTTGTCGAAAAAATTTTGGATCACCTTTGTAGGTCTCGGGGCTTACTAAGTATTTTTGGACCACCTTTGTAGATCTCTGGGCTCCATAAGTATTTTTGGACCACCTTTATAGTTCTCCTGGCTGCCTAAGTATTTTTGGACCAGCTTTGAAGGTCTGTGATTTGGAAAAGTGTTCATATGTCTAGAGGCTGCCTAATTCTTCACCATTCACCTTCGTAGGTCTGTGGGCTGCCTAAGTCTTTATCGACCACCTGCATAGGACTGCGGGCTCCCTAAGACTTTACCGATCAACCACATAGGCCTGTAAGCTGCCTGAGTGTTCACCATCCTCCCACAAATAGGTCTGTGAGCTGCTTAAGTCCTAATGATCACTCTTGCAGGTCTGCCTAAGTTTTTACCGACCACTTTTGTAGGTCTGGGGCTTCCTAAGCCTTCACTGGTTACACACATAAGCTACCCAAGTTTCTACTGATTATCCTCATAGGTTTATGGTCTGCCTAAGTCTTTAGCAGCCACGTAGTTCTGTAGGCTGGCAAAGTCTTTGCAGACCACTTTTTGCTTAGGTTTTTGCTGATCACCCATATAGGTCTGAAGACTGTCGGAATCTTCACCATTCACCCTTGTAGGTCTGTGAGCTACTGATATGTTTAACGACCACCCTCTTAGGTCTGTGGGTTTCCTAAGTCTTCATGATCACCCAAAGAGGTTTGTGAGCTGTCTAAGTGTTTTCTGACCACCCCCATAGGTTTATGGGCCACTTACTGTAAGTGTTCACAGATTACCCATGTAGGTCTGGAGGCTGCATGCCTTTTCACCCTTCAGCCTCATAGGTCTGTGGGCTGCCTAAGAATTTACTGACCTCCCTCTTAGGTCTGTATACTTAAGTCCTCACCAATCATCCACGTAGGTCTATGACCTGCCTGGGTCTATGCCATCTACCTTTGTAGGTCTGTGACCTGCCAAAGTTTCTATTGGTCACCCATATAGCTCTGTCTAAGTCTTTATGGACCACCTTCATGGATCTGTGGGCTGCTTAAGCTTTCGCCAATCACCCATATAGATCTAGTGGCTGCTTGAGTCTTTAACATTTGCTCTCATAGGCTTGTGGGATGCCTAAGCCTTTAACAACCACTCTCATAGGTGTGTGGGCTTTCTAAGTCTTCACTCAACACTCAAATGTGAGCTAAGTCTTCATGATCACTCTCGTAGGTCTGTGGACTGCCTAATTCTTTACCTACCACCCTTGTAGGTCTGTGGTCTATTTAAGTGTTCACAGATCCCCAATGTAGGTCGGGAGGCTGCCTGAACTGTTCAAGTTCACCCTTGCAGGTCTGTGGGCTGCCTAAGAATCTACTGATCACCCTATTAGGCCTGTGGACTGCCCAAGTATTCTCTGTTCATCCATGTAGGTTTGTTGGCTGCCTGAGTATTCACCATCCACCTTTCTAGGTCTGTGAGCTTCCTAAGTCTTCACTCCACATAGGTCTGTGAGCTTCCTAAGTTTCTACTGATCACCCTCATAAGTCTGCGGGCTGCCTAAGTCTTTATGAACCACCAGCTTAAGTCTTCACTGATCACCCACATAAATCTGGAGGCTGCCTAAGTCTTCACCATTCACCCTGGTAGGCCTGTGAGCTGCCTACGTCTTTACGACCACCATCATAGGACTGTGGGCTTCCTAAGTCTTCACTGATCACTCAAATAGGTCTTTGAACTGTCTACTTAAGCAGGAGGCCCATCAAGGTGGCTGGGTCAGCTCATAAATAATGAACAGCCTGGCCAGTAGGGGAATCTGGTGATCGGGTGGAGGATGGAGTATTGAGGATAGTGAGGCCTGGGAGAAGGCAGAAGCTGAGGAAGGAGAGGGAAGGGAAATAAAGCTGGAAAGAGGGATCTCCACTACCCTGCAGTCTACAGAAGGGGACAGTCTTCCCAGCCTGGGAAGACTGGCACAGCAAAAGGTTTGGAAGCAGTCTCATTCATAGAAGCAGAATACAAGGAACAGTGTGCAGGATACACCCCCGGGGCCTACAAGAGAGAGGGCTGCCAGATGCAATATCCAGCAAGCTATCATTAGGACAGTATCACAAGCTACCTAAATCCCTTGCTTTTGGACACTCTTCAAGGCAAGCAGGTGGGCTGGTAGTATTGCCTACTTGGGTTTTGAGAGTTCATACAAGGGGACCTAGTGCTCCCTAAAGTAACATTGCTTCTGATCCTTACCACTCCAGCTGGAGTAAAGTCCAGGATCCATTTTCCTTGTACATAGTATAGGAAGTTTTGTTCTCACGTTGTTCTAAGTCCAGTTGGGTGTTCCATGGGGCGTCCCATATCTCCAATCCCTATCCAAGTTGTTTAACCTTAATAAAACAACAAAACAAGCCCAAGGACTGGTCATTGCCTCTGGAAGAAAGTGGGAAAATGCGTGTTACCTGGCTGTGCAGGAATAGGAGGACCCAAAAAACTCAGTGGCTCCTTAGGGGTAGCGCTACACATGTGTAGGTCTGGAAACTGACCAGTCACCTACGTAGGCCTGTGAGCTGTCTAAATCTTTATCAACCAAGCTTGTAAGTCTGTAGACTGCTTAAATCTTCACCAATCACCTATGTAGATCTGTAGGTTCCCTGAGCGTTCGCCATCCACCTTCATAGGCTTGTGAGCTGCCCAATTTTCTATTGGTCACCTTTGTAGGGTCTATGGTCTTCCTAAGTCTTCTACAACCACCCTCGTAGGCCTGTGGGCTGTCTAAATCTTTACCAACCAAGCTCGTAAGTCTGTAAACTGCTTAAGTCTTCACCAGTCACCCATGTAGGTCTGTAGGTTCCCCGAGTGTTCACCATCCACCTTCATAGGTCTGCAAGCTGCCCAAGTTTCTATTAGTCACCCTTGTAGGGTCTATGGTCTTCCTAAGTCTTCTACAAGCACCCTCGTAGGCCTGTGGCCTGTCTAAATCTTTACCAACCAAGCTCTTAAGTCTGTAAACTGCTTAAGTCTTCACCAGTCACCCATGTAGGTCTGTAGGTTCCCCGAGTGTTCACCATCCACCTTCATAGGTCTGCAAGCTGCCCAAGTTTCTGTTAGTCACCTTTGTAGGGTCTATGGTCTTCCTAAGTCTTCTACAACCACCCTAGTAGGTCTGTGAGCTGCCAAAGTTTCTATTAGTCACCTTTGTAGGGTCTATGGTCTTCCTAAGTCTTCTACAAGCACCCTCGTAGGCCTGTGGCCTGTATAAATCTTTACCAACCAAGCTCTTAAGTCTGTAAACTGCTTAAGTCTTTACCAGTCACCCATGTAGGTCTGTAGGTTCCCCGAGTGTTCAACATTCCACCTTCATAGGTCTGCGAGCTGCCCAAGTTTCTATTAGTCACCCTTGTAGGGTCTATGGTCTTCCTAAGTCTTCTACAAGCACCCTCGTAGGCCTGTGGCCTGTCTAAATCTTTACCAACCAAGCTCTTAAGTCTGTAAACTGCTTAAGTCTTCACCAGTCACCCATGTAGGTCTGTAGGTTCCCCGAGTGTTCACCATCCACCTTCATAGGTCTGCAAGCTGCCCAAGTTTCTGTTAGTCACCTTTGTAGGGTCTATGGTCTTCCTAAGTCTTCTACAACCACCCTAGTAGGTCTGTGAGCTGCCAAAGTTTCTATTAGTCACCTTTGTAGGGTCTATGGTCTTCCTAAGTCTTCTACAAGCACCCTCGTAGGCCTGTGGCCTGTATAAATCTTTACCAACCAAGCTCTTAAGTCTGTAAACTGCTTAAGTCTTTACCAGTCACCCATGTAGGTCTGTAGGTTCCCCGAGTGTTCAACATTCCACCTTCATAGGTCTGCAAGCTGCCCAAGTTTCTATTAGTCACCTTTGTAGGGTCTATGGTCTTCCTAAGTCTTCTACAACCACCCTAGTAGGTCTGTGAGCTGCCAAAGTTTCTATTAGTCATCTTTGTAGGGTCTTTGGTCTTCCTAAGTCTTCTACAACCACCCTAGTAGGCCTGTGGGATGCCTAAGTCTTCATATCCAATGATGCCAAGAACTGTAAGCTTCACATCCATCCAGATTTTACCTTCTTACAAACACCAGCTGATGCAGCATAAGCACCATTCACCCTTATGGAAGATAAAGATTCCAGTATGCATACATGCATCAGTAGTAGTTGTATTCCTGGAACGCTAATGCGCATGTAGCACAGATTTGTGTGCAAGGGAGCTCCGTAGGAGAAATCGCCAGCAATCAATGACAGCTGTCAAAGCAGGTGCACATAGCCGGGTGTCACGTCTCTGGATATGAACCCTAACTGTTCATTAGGATGACAGTCAGGCTGTCAGCTGAGTAGAAGAAACCTCGGCAGACATCTCAGGGCACAACTGTCAGAAGAGAAGTAGGAAAGAAATTTGGATTTTTTTTGCCTCTGATCCTGAATGGGTTTCACCTATGTGTAGGATACAAGTAAGAATGGATCTTTTCAATCAGTTTACTTCCTAACCTTTGACTGTAGCTGGTTTTAGATATGTTTCCTCGGATTATCGAACAACAGCTATTCACTTTGACCAATGGTGAGAATGTTACCTGAACACTCAGGGGTGGACTGACAACTCATGGGGGCCCTGGGCAATAGGGGATCATGGGGCCTCTGTGTCCTTGCCCAAACTCAAAAAATCCTATGGAAAAGGTACCAGGGGCATCTCATGGGGCCCCCTACTGACCCCGGGCCCTCAGGCAGTGCCCGAGTTTGCCAATGGTCAGTCCGCCCCTGCGCTCGTCCCCCACAACTCTTACTACATGTTCAGATCTAAGCTTCTTGTTGAAAATATGTGCAAAATATTCAGTGATCAGCTATAAATTTATAACCACCCACCTAAAAAGTAGTTCCCCCTTTTACTGCCAAAGCATCCCTGACCCATTGAAGCATGGACTCCACTAGACCTCTAAAGGTATGCTGTGGTATCTGGCGCCAAGCCGTCAGTAGCAGATCCTTTAAGTCCAAGTTGTGAGGTGGGGCCATGGATCGGGTTTGTTTTTCCAGCACTTTTCACAGATGCTCGATGGATTGAGGTCTGGAGAATTAGGAGGCCAAGTCAACATCTCAAACTTGTTGTGTTCCTCAAACCATTCTTGCACCATTTATGCAGTGTGGCAACTGTTATACAGGACAATTTGGTTGGTTGCAGGCTAGTTGGCAAGTGAGCTGGGAATTTTACTTTGTTGTTGTTTGACATGCGTGCTCCTTGCTGCAAAGGCCAGTTATAGGTTGGGGCAGTTGTCATTTGTTTGCAGCTGCCATTGTGCTATGTGCTGGGTGTCCAGTATGCCCCCGTGCCTTTAAGGAAGGGTGGGCTTTAAGGGAGGGTGGGCTTTAAGGAAGGGTGGGCCGCCTTACCTGACCTCAATCTATCCATTACTATACATCTGCTTCTATTATGGAGGCTCTCAAAATGTATAGAGTTAGGACTGCAGAAAATACTGGGGTGCCATGAAGTGGCTCTGCAGCTTATGCATGTATTTGCACATGTGTGCAAACAAAACCCCGGTTTTTAACGTGAACTCTTATACAGGAAATTTCGGTTGGTTGTAGGCTGGTTGGTAAGTTGAGCTGGGAGTTTTTCTTTGTTGTTGTTTGGCGTTGCATATTACCCACTGAAAGAGGCCGCTGCCATCAGGGAATACCATTTCCATGAAGGGGTGTACTTGGTCACCAACAATGCTTAGGTAGGTGGTATGTGTCAGGTACAGGGGTGGACTGACCATTTGAGCACTCGGGCAGAGCCCGAGGGCCCGGGGTCAGTAGATGGCCACATGAGATGCCCCTGGTACCTTTTTCATAAGCTTTTTTGGGTGTGGGCAAGGACACAGGGGCCCCATGATCCCCTATTCCCCGGGGGCCCCATGAGTTGTCAGCCCGCCCCTGGTAAGGTACCATCCACATGAATGGCGAGACCCAAGGCTTCCCAGCAGAACGTTACCCAAAGCATCACACTGTCTCCGCCATCTTGCCTTCTTTCCATACTGTATCCTGGTGCCACCTCTTCCCAATGACGCACACACACCCGGCCATCCACATGATGTAAAAGAAAACGTGATCCATCAGACCAGGCCATCTTCCTCCATTGCTCCGTGGTCCACTGCTGATACTCATGTGCCCATTATAGGTACATTTAGCCGTGGACACGGCTCAGCACGGGCACCCTGACCGGTCTGCAGCTGCACAGCCCCATACACAACAAACTGCGATGCTCATTTTTTCCTGCTTTCAACACATCAGCTTCAGGGACAACATGTTCACTTGCTGCCTAATATATCCCACCCACTTTCAGATGCCATTCTAACAAAAGAATTAATGGTATTGACTTCACCTGTCAGTGGTCATAATGTTATGGCTGATCAGTGTATATTATTTTTGGGAGTATATTGTGGGGAAGCCCCTCCCTCCCATGAGAAGCTCATTATTTACGGACGAGCATTTCTCAGTGGGGAGAGTCGCATTTTTCCCCCGGCTTCCAGATGTGAAGAAATTGGTCAACATTTTGGGAGGCCACGTTCCAAATCTCAGAGTTGTTTTGACATCACGGAGAACGTTTTTGCGGTTTTTTTATCTAAGTGCGCATTCCGCTCCGAGTGTCGATGAATAAATGTGACCAGATACAGAAGATTTAAAGGGGAACTCCAGACAGCTGTAAAAGATACATTGATGTAAATAAGGGGGTTATTTACTAAGACTGGAGAGTGCAAAATCTGGTGCAGCTCTGCATACAAACCAATCAGCTTCCAGGTTTTATTGTCAAAGCTTCATTGAACAAGCTGAAGTTAGAAGCCTATTGGCTGCCATGCACGGCTGCCCCAGATTCTCAGTGCTCCCGTATTATTAAACCTGGTAACTGCTGGGACTTGTAGTTGCTTCCCTGTCGTGTATTGATAAATAAGTGCTGGGAATTGTAGTTCCTCCCCTGACATGATCTGCTGAGGGCTTCTGGGACTTTTAGTTCTTCCCTGCCATGAACTGCTAAGGGCTGCTGGGACTTGTAGTTCCTTCCCTGCCATGAACTGATAATGGCTGCTGGGTCTTGTAGTTCCTTCCCTGCCATGTACTGATAAGGGCTGCTGGGACTTGTAGTTCCTTCCCTGCCATGAACTGCTAGAGGCAGAGGGGACTTGTAGTTCCTTCCCTGACATGTACTGATAAACAACTGCTGGGACTTGTAGTTCCTTCCCTACAGTGTACTGATAAATAACTGCTGGGACTTCTAGTTCCTTCCCTGTTGTGCACTGATAACTGCTGGGACTTCTAGTTCCCTCCCTGTCGTCTACTGATAAATAACTGCTGGGACTTGTAGTTTCTTCTCTGTCGTGAGCTTCCGAGGGCTGCTGGGACATGTAATTCCTCCCGTCATTTACTGATAAATAACTGCTGGGACTTGTAGTTCCTTCCCTACTGTGTACTGATAAATAACTGCTGGGACTTGTAGTTCCTTCCCTACTGTGTACTGATAAATAACTGATGGGACTTGTAGTGTCTTCCCTGCCATGAGCTGCTAAGGGCTGCTAGGACTTGTAGTTCCTTCCCTGTCGTCTACTGATAAATAACTGCTGGGACTTGTAGTGCCTTCCCTGCCATGAGCTGCTAAGGGCTGCTAGGACTTGTAGTTCCTTCCCTGTCGTCTACTGATAAATAAGTGCTGGGACTTGTAGTACTTTCTCTGCCATCAACTGCTAAGGGCTGCTGGGACTTGTAGTTCCTTCTCTGCCATCAACTGCTAAGGGCTGCTGGGACTTGTAGTTCCTTCTCTGCCATCAACTGGTAAGGGCTGCTGGGACTTGTAGTTCCTTCCATGCCGTGAACTGCAAAGGGCTGCTGGGACTTGTAGTACCTTCCATGCTGTGAACTGCAAAGGGCTGCTGGGACTTGTAGTTCCTTCCCTGCCGTGAACTGCTAAGGGCTGCTGGGACTTGTAGTTCCTTCCCTGCTGTGAACTACTAAGGGCTGCTGGGACTTGTAGTTCCTTCCCTGCCATGAACTGCTAAGGGCTGCTGGGACTTGTGGTTCCTTCTTTGTCATATACTACTGAGAAGATCTGGTTTACCCATTGCCGGTTATTGCTAAGGACTGCAGAGGCTCCTCATCCTATCCCTGTGGTGTGTTACTAGAGGAACAGTCCAGCTATACAGGAATCAGAGCGCCACACCGATGGTCAGGGAGTCCAAAAAGACGTTTTATTAAACGATCGCTCAAAAGACATCCGCAGCAGCAAAAGACTCTGCAGCAGCGGAACGGACACAGACCTGTCATCTACTTGCTCAGCGGGGATCAGAGGAGAGATCCCTCGCTGAGAAAGCGGATCCACTAAACGGGTCCGCTCCGTGTGAATGGACCCTCACACTATAGGAAAGCAGTCCCAGGGGCGGACTGACAACTCATGGGGCCCCCGGGGAATAGGGGATCGTGGGGTCCCTGTGTCCTTGCCCAAACTCAAAAAAGCCTATGAAAAAGGTACCAGGGGCATCTCATAGGGCCCCCTACTGACCCAGGGCCCTCGGGCAGTGCCTGAGTTTCCAAATGGTCAGTCCGCCCCTGCGCAGTCCAAAAGCGGATGCGTTTCCACATGTACATTTTTGACGCGCTCCAGTGCATTTTTTATGCATTCCAGTTCATTTTTTCCCCTTTCTTTTTCTTCAATTGAAATAGGGACATGCGCGTTCCAGTGCATTTTTGGTGCGTTCGGCTGCGTTTTTGATGCGTTTTACCACGTTCCAGTACAGTTCTGTGCAGAAAAATGCAGCCTGTTCTACTTTATTTTTCTGCAACCGGAACGCACTGGAACTGCAAGCACTGAAGTGAACTATGACACTGACCACCATATCACCTACTTTCTGTGCGTTTTGGATGCAGAGAAAAAAGAAACTGAAATGCATGGAGTGTGAACGGGCCCTGAGGGCTCATTCACTGCACACAGCGTATAGTTCTGTACACATCTGTATATATAGACGCATTCACACAGCTGTGTATAGCAGAATAAAAATATAATAAGACACGGCCGAGTTTCAGGGATGTAATTTCGGCTGTATTTTATGTAGTACGCATGTAAATGTGCATGCTGATGTTTACATGCGTACAGCAGGCAGCATACTGGAACCCTATTGGCTGCTTCTTGCTGATATGTCACTTATGTGCGATGAATGATGGCTGCCCACTGATTACCTGCTGATGGTCTGAATGAGTCATTGATGTGCTGGCGGTGCATGCACTGTTGGTACATGGCGAGCACACCAAGGACCAGGGGCAGACTGACCATTTGGAATCTCGGGCACTGCCCCAGGGCCCGGGGTCAGTAGGGGGCCCCATGAGATGCCCCTGGTACCTTTTTCATAGGCTTTTTTGAGTTTGGGCAAGGACACAGGGGCCCCATAATCCCCTATTGCCCGGGGGCCCCATGAGTTGTCAGTCCGCCCCTGCCAAGGACTCATTCAGACCAAAAGTGCTGCGCCACCAATTACACACTGTTAGTCTGGATGAGTCATTGAAGCGTCGTGCGTAGAATGATTTTTGGTTCATGGACGACTGGGGTGCAGTCTGGGGCATCAATTACTTATTCAGACTGAAGTGCTGCACCACCAAGTCATTGGTGCGTTGGCAGCACACGCATAGAATGACCTTCAGTAGTCGTCCATGGATGGCAGCTGACCCTAGGTTCACACCTAAGCGTTTTCACAGTTGTTTTGCAAAAACGCAGTGTAGTCCATTTAACATGATTTCCTATGGGACATGTTCACACCTGTGCATTTTCACCCGGTGCGGTTTTTGGAAACGGTCAGGGACTATTTTTACCGCAAAAAGTTGCGTTTTTTGTTTCTATAGACTTCAATGGAAATGCTGCAGAAAAGCATTTTTGCGTATTTGGCATGTTTTTGATGCCTAGCAACAAGAAAAAGAAAAAAAGTGAAAAAAACGCAAAGCACGTCAAAAATGCAAGCACAAAAATGCAAAGCGCAATGCAAAATGCAATGCAGAAACGGCTCAACCTGCATAGGTGTGAACCTAGCCTGATGGTCATTCGGTGCATGCGCTGCAAGGGCTTTAATGACTAGCCCGATGGTCATTCGGTGCATGCGCTGCCAAGGCTTTAATGACTAGCCCGATGGTCGTTGGGTGCATGCGCTGCCAGGGCTTTAATGACTAGCCTGAAGGTCATTCGGTGCATGCGCTGCCAGGGCTTTAATGACTAGCCTGAAGGTCATTCGGTGCATGTGCTGCCAGGGCTTAAATGACTAGCCTGATGGTCATTCGGTGCATGCGCTGCCAGGGCTTTAATGACTCATTTAGTTTGAAAGTGCTGCACCACCAATTACACACTGTTGGTCTGAATGAGTCATTAATGCATTGGCGGTGCATGTGTAGAATGACCTTTAGTAGTTGTTCACGGATGACTGCCGTAGGGTATTCTGCGCATGCATCACAATCAGTATGAATGAGTCAGTGATGTGTTGGCGGCACATGCGCACGATGACCTTGAGTGGTCATTAAGTAATGATTGCCCGAGATCATTCTGCGCATGCATTGCCGGCACATCAGTGACTCATTCATACCAAATGCCCTGAACCGCTGATTACACACTGGGGTCTGAATAAGTCACTGGCGCGTTGGCAGCGCATGCGCAAAATGACCTTGGGTGGTTGCTCATGAATGGTCATTCTTTGCATGTGCAGCTGGGACATCAATGACTTATTCAGATCGACAATGCTACACCGCGGATTACACACAGTCTGTCTGAATAAGACGTTGATGCGCCTAGAGCACGTGCACAGAATGACTTTGAATAGTCATTCATTAATGACTGTCCAAGGTCATTCTGCGCATGTCATCGCCGGCACATCAATGACTCATTCAGACAGAAAGTGCTGCACCACCGATTACACACTACAGGTTTGAAGTCATTATTGCCTTGGTAGCGCATGCGTGGATTGACCTTTGGTAGTCATTCATGAATGGCTGGTTAAGGTCATCCTGTACACGTGTAGCCAGGACATCAATGACTTATTCAGACAGAAAGTGCTGCACCACCGATTACACACTGCTGGTTTGAAGTCATTATTGCCTTGGTAGTGCATGCGTGGATTGACCATTGGTAGGTCATTCATGAATGGCTGGCCAAGGTCATCCTGTGCACGTGCAGCCAGGACATCAATGACTTATTCAGACAGAAAGTGCTGCACCACCAATTACACACTGCTGGTTTGAAGTCATTATTGCCTTGGTAGCGCATGCATGGATTGACCATTGGTAGGTCATTCATGAATGGCTGGCCAAGGTCATCCTGTGCACGTGCAGCCAGGGCATCAATTACTTATTCAGACCAAAGTTGCTACACCGCTGTTTGCCTGAAGTCATGAGTCATGGACGCGTCAGGAGCACAGGCACAAAATGACCTCAGGTAGTCCTTCATTAATGACTGCCCAAGGGTATTCTACGCATGCATCACCGGCACTTCAATAACTCATTCAGACTGAAGTGCTGCGTATTTGATTACACGCTGTTGGTCTGAATGAGTCATTGATGCGTGTGTAGATGTTATTCATGGATGACCACCCAAGGTCATTCTGCGCATGCATAGCCAGGGCATCTATGACGCACTCAGTTTGAAAGTGCTGCACCACTGATTACACACTGTCAGCCTGAATGAATCCATGATGTGTTGGTGGCACATGTGCAAGATGACGTCATGTAGTCATTCATACCCAAGGCAATTCTGCGCATGCATCTCCGGCACAGAAACAACTTATTCAGACCAGAAGTGCTGCACCACCAATTACATACTGTTAGTCTGAATGATTCGATGTGTTGGCAATGCGTACGTAGAATGACTTCCGGTAGTCGTTCATGGCTGACTGTCCAAAGTCATTCTGCGCATGCGCAGCCAGGGTATCAATGACATCAGTGCTGCACTACTGATTACACACGGTCAGACTAAATGAGTCAGTGATGAGTTGGCGGCACATGCGCACAATGACCTTGAGTAGTCATTCATTAATACTTGCCCAAGGTCATGCTGCGCATGCATTGCCGGCACATCGAAGAATCATTTAGACCGAATGTGCTGCACCACCAATTACACACTGTTGGCATGAATAAGTCATTGGCAGCGCAAGCGCAAAAAAAAACCTTTGGTTGTTATTCATGGATGACTATCCAAGTAGAATGACTAGCGGCACATGTGCTCAATGACCTTGAGTAGTCGTTCATCAATGACGGCCTAAGGTCATTCTGCGTATGCATTGCCGGCACATCAAAGACTCCTTTAGACCGAAAGTGCTGCACCACCGATTACACACCGTTAGTCTGAAGGAGTCATTGAGGCATTGGTGTCACATGCGTAGAATGACCTCAAGTAGTCATTCATGGAGGTCATTCTGCGCATGCATCGCTGGCACATAAATGACTTAGTCAGACCAGAAGTGCTGCACCACCGATTACACACCGTTGGCCTGAAGGAGTCATTGATGCATTGGTGTCACAGGCACAGAATGACCTTGGCCAATCATCCACTAATGAAAGCCAGAGGTCATTTTGCGCATGCATCGCTGTCACATCAAAGACTCCTTTAGACCGAAAGTGCTGTACCACCGATTACACACTGTTGGTCTGAAGGAGTCATTGATGCATTGGTGGCACATGCATAGAATGACCTCAAGTAGTCATTCATGGAGGTAATTCTGCGCATGCATCACTGGCACATAGTCAGACCAGAAGTGCTGCACCACCGATTACACACTGTTGGTAGTAATGAGTCTATGTTGGTAGTGCATGCATAGAATGACCTCCAGTAGTTGTCAATGCATGACTGCTGAAGGTCATTCTGCGCATGCGCAGCAAATACTTATTCAAACCTGAAGTGCTGCACCACCGATTACATACAGTTTGTCCAGTGTGTTGGCAGCGCATGCGTAGAGTGACCTTGGCTAGTCGTTGGTGGATGATTGCCCAAGGTCATTCTGTGCTTGTGACACCAACACCTCCATGACATTTCAGATGGCAAGCATTGTGCCATTGATCACACATTGATATTTGCATGTTGGCAGTGGTGGTGCCCCACATGGTCCCTGTACCCTGCTTGCTTTACGCATGAAAATGTTGCGTTCAGCACATACGCAGGATCAGGGGCAGACTGACAACTCATGGGGCCCCCGGGCAATAGGGGATCATAGGGCCCGTGTCCTTGCCCAAACGGAATAAAGCCTATGAAAAAGGTACCAGGGGCATCTCATGGGGCCCCCTACTGACCCTGGGCCCTCGGGAAGTGCCCAAGTTTCCAAATGGTCAGTCCGCCCCTGCGCAGGATCTTCCTGCCAGCAAGATCCGGCATGTATGTGGCTAATTGAGGACACATCCATGTGAATGAGCCCTAAACCTTTTCCTCTGGATCATCAGATTTGTTCCTTCTCCAAAGCCCATGCTGACCCCCGTGCAGAGCCGGACCTTCCCGGGACCCCTCTGTTCACAGAGCAGACCTTCCTGGGCCCCCCCTGTTCACGGAGCGGACCTTCCCGGGCCCCCTCTGTTCATGGAGCGGACCTTCCCGGGACCCCTCTGTTCATGGAATCCCGCCGAGCGCCGTCGGAGCTCTTCACGCTACGTTGGGATCCTCCTCTGTCTGTCATCTTTGTTTCCTGGCCTGGGAAGTTATTTGCAGCATTTCTCTGCGAGTCACTCCGGGGCAAACCCGAGACAACATTCCTCGGCTACTGCGTAGACGGAGGAGACGGGATTTTCCTCGCTTCGAGCCTCGCTGCTGCCTCTGTTGTTTTTCACTGAATTCCACTCCGAGGGTTTACAAATAACATTCGCTGCGCAGACGGAGCAGAATATTATTTTGCATGCAAGCTACGGCTCAAAAACTTTCAATAGATTCCTCAACGGCCACAAAGGAGGTAAATCTGCTCTGTGTGCACCAATGTCTTTGCAAACCCAGATATTACCATGTAAAAGTAGCAGTGACATCATCATTGGGCTGTACATAGCCTGTGCAGAGAGCAGAGCTGTGGGAGGGGCCTAGAAAGCCCCACCTACTACAGGCTGCCTGCAGAAAACTACAGGAGGGGGCGGAGACAAGACCAGTCACCCTGCACAAGGACAGAGCAGAGCTATAGGAGGGGCCTAGAAAGCCCCACCTACTACAGGCTGCCTGCGGAAAACTACAGGAGGGGGCGGAGACAAGACCAGTCACCCTGCACAAGGAGAGAGCAGAGCTGTGGGAAGGGCCTAGCAGCTTCCCATCTGGTCTCCCCAGACCTTGCATTCACTATATCCGGTCTCCCCGGACCCTGCATTCACTATATCCGGTCTCCCCGGATCCTGCATTCACTATATCCGGTCTCCCCGGACCCTGCATTCACTATATCCGGTCTCCCAGTACCCTGCATTCACTATATCCGGTCTCCCCGGACCCTGCATTCACTATATCCGGTCTCCCCGGACCCTGCATTCACTATATTCGCTCTCCCCGGACCCTGCATTCACTATATCTGGTCTCCCTGGACCCTGCATTCACTATATCTGCTCTTCCCGGACCCCGCATTCACTATATCTGCTCTCCCCGGACCCCGCATTTACTATATCCGTTCTCCCTGGACCCTGCATTCACTATATCCGGTCTCCCCGGACCCTGCATTCACTATATCCGGTCTCCCCGGACCCTGCATTCACTATATACGCTCTCCCCGGACCCTGCATTCACTATATCTGGTCTCCCAGTACCCTGCATTCACTATATCCGCTCTCCCCTGTCCCTGCATTCACTATATCCGCTCTCCCCGGACCCTGCATTCACTATATCCGCTCTCCCAGTACCCTGCATTCACTATATCCGGTCTCCACGGACCCCGCATTCACTATATCTGGTCTCCCCAGACCCTGCATTCACTATATCCGGTCTCCACGGACCCCGCATTCACTATATCCGCTCTCCCCGGACCCTGCATTCACTATATCCGGTCTCCCCGGACCCTGCATTCACTATATCCGGTCTCTCCGGACCCTGCATTCACTATATCCGGTCTCCCCGGACCCTGCATTCACTATATCCGCTCTCCCCGGACCCTGCATTCACTATATCCGGTCTCCCCGGACCCTGCATTCACTATATCTGGTCTCCCCGGACCCTGCATTCACTATATCTGGTCTCCCCAGACTCTGCATTCACTATATATCAATTATTTTAGTAACTATAAACTGCTAAACAGGGATGGACTGACCATTTGGAAACTCGGGCACTGCCCGAGGGCCCGGGGTCACTAGAGGGCCCCATGAGATGCCCCTGGTACCTTTTTCATAGGCTTTTTTAAGTTTGGGCAAGGACACAGGGGCCCCATGATCCCCTATTGCCCGGGGGCCCCATGAGTTGTCAGTCCGCCCCTGCTGCTAAATACCTTTTCTCATCATCAGTATATCGCAGTCTTGTGACTTCTATCAGTGTCCAGCAGAGCACTGGTTAAAGTTTGTAGGAGGAGTTTTCTGCTCTAGAAGGATGCATGACCCCTGACCTCTGCTGATTGGCCCTGTGCCGATCACTTACACTCTCCCAAGAAAAAAAAAACCTCTCTAACAATGCACACCAAACTGAGCATGAGCAGCTTGCCCCCAAGGCTCTGTTCTATCAGCAGATGGATTGGGGACAGTAGAAGAAGGGGAGGATCAGAGAAGACAGGATCAAACAGCCTTTTTACACAATGCAGAGGATTAACCCCTTAGGTTCCACAGTGAGTATAACAAGCATGCTTTACTGCATCTACAGACTGATTGTACTGTTGGGGGTTTAGTAACACTTTACGTTTTAGCTCAGAGTTCAGCCTGAAATAGAAACTATAGTATATGTTATGTTAGGTGAATATTTGTATTTATCATGATGTCATTTTGATGCGATTGTCACATAAGACATCCTTGTTGCACCATATTTCCACTAGATAGGTGTATGCTGGATGTCCTCTAATGGCTTTTAGTATTTCTGGGTAAACGATGACACATGTATGACACCGCTGCTGACGTCATTTGGGAAATGCTACTTGTCTGGCTCAAGATTTGGTCGTGTCACATGGCGAGATGGCGGCAGAGACGCAACCAACGCTTTCCCTAATTGGCATGGCTCCCTCGTTGGCCGGAATGCTGCAGAACCTCGCTCTGTAGCGCGGGAGTACTGACAGAGCGAAAGCTCTTGGGTTCAGCCAGCGAGGGAACGACGCCGTAAGGAAGGTGAGTGGCCTCCCAATGATCCTGGTGGGATTTCAATACAGAAACACGGATCCGCACTCCGCTAGGAAATTCTTTGTGCCAGAAAAAAATGTATTGTGGATCACGCAGCACTCCACCCAGCGCCGGCGTCTGACAAGCTGCATATGAACGAGCTTAATCACAGATCAACTCCTACCGAAGGCGAACCTCCGCCACACGCTGGGAGCATTGTTTTCCCTCAGTCTGTGCAGAATGAATCGCCTTCCACCAAGGAAAAAATAAAAAGAACTCCGCGGCAGCACCGCCGAGCACCAGGCAGAGCCTGGATTAGTAGTGTGCACGTATGGCTGCCAATATACAGTGTATATATATATACATACATACATATATAATATAATATATACAATATATTTAGTATAAGATATACAATTATAATATAATACAGTAACAAAATATATACAATATATAATGGATTGACAATCATAATATAAGAATGTAATCTGTTAATAGTATACAACCCCCCCTCCAAAAAAAATAAATACAAAATAAATAAATATATATATATATATATATATATATATATATAAATGTTATATACATGAAATAAAATAATATCTACAATATATGTAATATAGGATATATAATTAGATACAAAATACACTGCTCAAAAAAAATTAAACACTTTTTACTCAGAGTATAGCAGGGGCGGACTGACCATTTGGAAATTCGGGCACTGCCTGAGGGCGTGGGGTCAGTAGGGGGCCCCATGAGATGCACCTGGTACCTTTTTCATAGGGTTTTTTGAGTTTGGGCAAGGACACAGAGGCCCCATGATCCCCTATTGCCCGGGGGCCCCATGAGTTGTCAGTCCGCCCCTGCTGCAGGGATATTGATTTGGTCAGGTTAGTAGCAGAGAGGGTTGTTAATCAGTTTCAGCTGCTTTGGTGTTCATAAAATTAAAAACAGGTGCACTAGACGGGCAACAATGAGTTGACCCCCAAAACAGGAATGGTTTTACAGGTGGAGGCCACTGACATTTTTTTCCTTATTCATCTTTTTGGACCGTTTTTACTAGTTTTGCATTTGGCTAGGGTCCGTGTCACTACTGGTAGCATGAGGCGATCCCTGGACCCTACAGAGGTTGCACAGGCAGTCTAACTCCTCCAGCATGGCACATCAATACATGCCATTGCCAGCAGGGTTGCTATGTGTCCCAGCATAGTCTCAAGAGCGTGGAGGAGATTCCGGGAGACAGGCAGTTAATCTAGGAGAGCTGGACAGGGCCGTGGAAGGTCCTTAACCCATCAGCAGGACCGGTATCTGCTTCTTTGAGCCCTGCCAGAGCCCTACAAAATGACCTCCAGCAGGCCACTGGTGTGAATGTCTCTGACCAAACAATCAGAAACAGATTTCATGAGGGTGGCCTGAGGGCCCGACATCCTCTAGTGGGCCCTGTGCTCACTTCCCGGCACCATAGAGCTGGATTGGCATTTGCCATTGAACACCAGAATTAGCAGATCCACGCAGGGCTGTGGATAAGGGGGTAGCACCAGTCCTCTTGTACGGGGCCCAGGCCAGCAGGGGGGCCCGGGCAGCTGGGATAATTGAATGTGAGGGAGGGTGATCAGCACGAATTACTGGAACCGATCCCCTGTATGGCTCTTCCTGCGGCAGCTGAAAGCTGGATTGTTCTCCTCTCCCTCCAAGCTGCAAGAGATAGTCATACAGAGGATCAGTTCCAGTAATTGGTGCACCCATCACCCTCTCTGCGCACCATATGTTTCCCTCTGCTGCCCAGGCACCCCCTGTGTGCCCCCACCCCCTGCAATGCTGCCGGCTTCCCTCCTCTGCTTCCCTTTGGCAGCTGTAAGCACACAATAGGATCCTTCAGAATGGGGAGAGGGGGATGGTTCTGTTACATATGTCACATTTACCAGCCCCTTTCTTTCCTGAATTAACACGAGTGATTGGTACCGATCACTCACTGTATTCATTCATAACGGAAGCATTATAAACCCTGGGTTTTTTTTTGGTTTTTAGAGGGGGCCCTGTCAGGTCGGCTGTATGGTGCCCTGTGGTTTCTAACAGCAGCCCTGAGTCCACCACTGACACCCTGTGCTTTTCACAGATGAGAGCAGGTTCACCCTGAGCACATGTGACAGACATGAAAGGGAAGAGAAGCCATGGAGAACGTTCTGCTGCCTGTAACATGGTTCTCCATGACCGTTTTGGTGGCGGGTCAGTGATGGTCTGGGGAGGCATATCCATGGAGGGACACACAGACCTCTACAGGATAGACAATGGCACCATGACTGCCATTAGGTATGGGGATGAAATCCTTGGACCCATTGTCAGACCCTACGCCGGTGCAGTGGGTCCTGGGTTCCTCCTAGTGCAGTGGGTCCTGGGTTCCTCCTGGTGCAGTGGGTCCTGGGTTCCTCCTGGTGCAGTGGGTCCTGGGTTCCTCCTGGTGCAGTGGGTCCTGGGTTCCTCCTGGTGCAGTGGGTCCTGGGTTCCTCCTGGTGCAGTAAGTCCTGGGCAGGGGCGGACTGACTATTTAGCCACATGGGCACTGCCCAAGGGCCCGGGGTCAGTAGGGGGCCCCATGAGATGCCCCTGGTACCTTTCATAGGCTTTTTTGGGTGTGGTTTGAGTGTGGGCGAGGACACAGGGGCCCCATGAGTTGTCAGTCGGCCCATTGTCCTGGGTTCCTCCTGGTGCAGTAGGTCCTGGGTTCCTCCTGGTGCAGTGGGTCCTGGGTTCCTCCTGGTGCACGACAATGCCCAGCCTCATGTGGGGAGAGTATGCAGGCAGTTCCTGGAGGATGAAGGAATTGATACCATTGAATGGCCTAAATCCAATAGAACACCTCTGGGATGTCATGTTTCGGTCCATCCAACGCTGCCAGTTTGCACCTCAGACTGTCCAGGAGCTCAGTGATGCCCTGGTCCAGATCCGGGAAGAAATACCCCGGGGAACCATCTGTGGTCTCATTAGGAGCCTCCCCCGACGTTGTCAGGCATGCATACAAGAACGTGGGGGCCGCACAAACAACTGAGGACCATTCTGAGTTGCTGCAATGACATTTCAGTAAAATAGCCAACTCGCCTGCTGCATCATTTTTTCACTTTGATTTTCGGGGTGTCTTTGAATTCAGTCCTCTGTAGGTCGATCATTTTCATTTCCATCATACGATGGGGCGTCCTTACATTCCTAACACATTACCCGTCCATGTCAGTATAGAGATCCAGCAGGAGGTTTCTCCTCATTGAGATCTGATGGGTTTTCAAAGTGGTCCTTTTATTTTATTGAGCCGTGTATATACAGGTGAAACTCAAAAAATTTGAATATGGTGCAAAAGTTCATTTATTTCAGTGCAGCAACTTAAAAGGTGAAACTAATATATGAGACACATTACATGCAAAGCAAGATAGTTCAAGCCGTGATTTGTCATCATTGTGATGATTATGGCTTACAGCTCATGAAAACCCCAAATCCACAATCTCAGAAAATGAGAATATTGTGAAAAGGTGCAATTTTCTCGGCTCAAAGTGTCCCCCTCTAATCAGATAATTAAGCCATAACACCTGCAAAGGGTTCCTGAGCCTTTAAATGGTCTCTCAGTCTGGTTCAGTAGGAATCACAATCATGGGAAAGACTGCTGACCTGACACCATCACTGACACCCTCCATAAGGAGGGAAAGCCTCAAAAGGGAATTGCAAAAGAAGTCGGATGTTCCCAAAGTGCTGTATCAAAGCACATTAATAGAAAGTTATATGGAAGGGAAAAGTGTGGAAGAAAAAGGTGCACAAGCAGCAGGGATGACCGCAGCCTGGAGAGGATTGTCAGGAAAAGGCCATTCAAATGTGTTGGGGACTTTCACAAGGAGTGGACTGAGGTTGGAGTCAGTGCATCAAGAGCCACCACACACAGACGGATCCTGGACATGGGCTTCAAATGTCGTATTCCTCTTGTCAAGCCGCTCCTGAACAACAAACAACGTCAGAAGTATCTTACCTGGGCTAAAGGAAAACAGACCTGGTCTGTTGCTCAGTGGTCCAAAGTCCTCTTTTCTGATGAGAGCAACTTTTGCATCTCATTTGGAAACCAAGGACCCCGAGTATGGAGGAAGAATGGAGAGGCCAAAGGACCCCGAGTATGGAGGAAGAATGGAGAGGCCCAAGGACCCCGAGTATGGAGGAAGAATGGAGAGGCACAAGGACCCCGAGTATGGAGGAAGAATGGAGAGGCACAAGGACCCCGAGTATGGAGAAAGAATGGAGAGGCACAAGGACCCTGAGTATGGAGGAAGAATGGAGAGGCCCAAGGACCCAAGTATAGAGGAAGAATGGAGAGGCCCAAGGACCCAAGTATAGAGGAAGAATGGAGAGGCCCAAGGACCCCGAGTATGGAGGAAGAATGGAGAGGCACAAGGACCCCGAGTATGGAGGAAGAATGGAGAGGCACAAGGACCCCGAGTATGGAGGAAGAATGGAGAGGCCAAAGGACCCCGAGTATGGAGGAAGAATGGAGAGGCACAAGGACCCCGAGTATGGAGGAAGAATGGAGAGGCACAAGGACCCAGAGTATGGAGGAAGAATGGAGAGGCACACACTGCAAGATGCTTGAAGTCCAGTGTGAAGTTTCCACAGTCTGTTGATTTGGGGATCCATGTCATCTGCTGGTGTTGGCCCACTGTGCTTCATCAAGTCCAGGGTCAACGCAGCCGTCTACCAGGAGATTTTGGAGCACTTCATGCTTCCTTCCACAGACGAGCTTTATGGGGATGCTGACTTCATTTTACAGCAGGACTTGGCACCTCCCACACTGCCAAAAGCACCAAAACCTGGTTCAATGACCGTGGGATTACTGTGCTTGATTGGCCAGCAAACTCGCCTGACCTGAACCCCATAGAGAATCTATGGGGCATTGCCAAGAGAAAGATGGGAGACATGAGACCAAACAATGCAGAAGAGCTGAAGGCCGCTATTGAAGCATCCTGGTCTTCCATAACACCTCAGCAGTGCCACAGGCTGATAGCTTCCATGCCACGCCGCATTGAGGCAGTAATTGCTGCAAAAGGGGCCCCAACCAAGTACTGAGTACATATGCAGCTTCTACTTTTCAGAGGTCCGATATTGTTCTATGTACAATCCTTGTTTTATTGATTGCATGGAATATTCTCATTTTCTGAGATTGTGGATTTGGGGTTTTCATGAGCTGTAAGCCATAATCATCACAATGATGACAAATCACGGCTTGAACTATCTTGCTTTGGATGTAATGAGTCTCATATATTAGTTTCACCTTTTAAGTTGCTGCACTGAAATAAATGAACTTTTGCACCATATTCTAATTTTTCGAGTTTCACCTGTATATATAGTAATATAGTATATATAAAATAAAATAATATCTACAATATGAACTGTATATAAAGGAGATACGATATCACAATATAAGAATAGAACATATTAGAAGAATATACAATAAATACTCATATTTGCTCATATTTATCTGATCCAAAAAAAACAAAAACAAATGTAAAAAAATATAAATTTGATTGAAAGTGTAAATCGCTCTCAGCACAGTGACTGAGCTCTCATTGACAGCTCCTGGTCTCCAGTTAGGATCGAGAGGAGGCAGGATCAGCTCCAGATCATATGATCACTGTGACAGCCAATTACTGTGGTCACATGATCAGGCAGACCTTCACCGCCCCCCCAGGAATTATAGCCCAGGTAAAGGGAGGTTGGGGCCGGGTGGGAAGGAGTTAAAAGTAATCTTCGATCTCCCATCATCGGACTTTGCCCAGGCTGCGATGATGTCATTGGTCCACTGCAGGCAGGAGGAAGCATTCCCTCAGTCTCCCCTCCCCCAGTGACCGGACTGTACATTGTAACTTTGTAGAATGAGGAGGAGGCATTTCCTCAGTCTCCCCTCCCCCAGTGATCAGACTGTACATTGTAACTTTGTAGAAGGAGGAGGAGGCATTTCCTCAGTCTCCCCTCCCCCAGTGATCAGACTGTACATTGTAACTTTGTAGAAGGAGGAGGAGGAGGCATTTCCTCTGTCTCCCCGCCCCCAGTGATCAGACTGTACATTGTAACTTTGTAGAAGGAGGAGAAAGAATTTTCTCAGTCTCCCCTCCCCAGTGATCAGACTGTACATTGTAACTTTGTAAAAGGAGAAGGAGGCATTTCCTTAGTCTCCCCTCCCCCAGTGAGCAGACTATACACTGTAACTTTGTAATAGGAGGAGGAGGCATCTCCTCAATCTCCCCTCCCCCAGTGATCAGACTGTACATTGTAATTTTGTATAAGGAGGAGGAAGCGTTTCCTTAGTCTCCGCTCCCCCCAGTGATCAGACTGTACATTGTAACTTTGTAGAAGGAAGAGGCATTTCCTCAGTCTCCCTTCCCCCCAGTGATTGGACTGTACATTGTGACATGGTAGAAGGAGGAGGAAGATTTTCCTCAGTCTCTCCTCCCCCAGTAATCAGACTGTACATTGTAACTTTGCAGAAGGAGGAGAAGCATTTCCTCAGTCTCTCCTCCCCCAGTGACCGGATTGTACATTGTAACTTTGCAGAAGGAGGAGAAGCATTTCCTCAGTCTCCCCTCCCCCAGTGATCAGACTGTACATTGTAACTTTGCAGAAGGAGGAGAAGCATTTCCTCAGTCTCCCCTCCCCCAGTGATCAGACTGTACATTGTAACTTTGCAGAAGGAGGAGAAGCATTTCCTCAGTCTCCCCTCCCCCAGTGATCAGACTGTAACTTTGTAGCACGTTACAAGGTGACAAGTGCGGGGCTGATCTGTGTCAGACATTTGTGAACACCAGCCAAGAACTGCACAGCCACCAGAAATTACATGATGGTCTGAGCCGGCATATCAGTCCATGAACATGGTGACCCTGGATGATGCCTGAACAGAGATGATGCCGTACTTTTGGAGAAATGAAGCAGATGAAGGCACTGTCACATGTGAGAGGTAGTAAATTCTGGGGGTCCATGAAAGGAGCTGGGTAGCGGTGGAGCTGCCCTATCGCTTTCCTCTGAGAAACAGCGCGTGCAAGACCCCCAGGTGCCAACAATGTCCATGTCAGCAAAAGGGGTAAACGCCGATGGACGCATGTTCTAGCGCCATCCAACCCGTGGTAATACACTGACAGAGATTGCGGTTCACTGCCAACAAGTGCAGAACAAACGGCCACTGAATGACACATGCGTTGCGGTACCACGTCAAGGTGGTGTGACGCCACCCTATATTGGCCCTCAAAGTGAACCTATACAGATCCACACCAAGGATCTTCACCGCCTTCTCCCTCTTTGTACCTTTAGGGCGGTTCACACCAGAATCCAGAGGCAGACTGACAACTCATGGGGCCCCCGGGCAATAGGGGATCATGGGGCCCCTGTGTCCTTGCCCAAACTCAAAAAAGCCTATGAAAAAGGTACCAGGGGCAACTCATGGGGCCCGCTACTGACCCCGGGCCCTCGGGCAGTGCCCGAGTTTCCAAATGGTCAGTCCGCCCCTGGACGCAATGCACATTAACAAGTGACGTAACTCATATTAACAAGTGACGTAACGCACATTAACAAGTGACGCAATGCACATTAACAAGTGACGTAACTCATATTAACAAGTGACGCAACGCACATTAACAAGTGACGTAACTCATATTAACAAGTGACGCAACGCACATTAACAAGTGACGCAACGTACATTAACAAGTGACGCAACGCACATTAACAAGTGACGTAACGCACATTAACAAGTGACGTAACTCATATTAACAAGTGACGCAACGCACATTAACAAGTGACGTAACGCACATTAACAAGTGACGCAATGCACATTAACAAGTGACGTAACTCATATTAACAAGTGATGCAACGCACATTAACAAGTGACGTAACTCATATTACCAAGTGACGCAACGCACATTAACAAGTGATGTAACTCATATTAACAAGTGACGCAACGCACATTAACAAGTGACGTAACGCGCGGCACACATATAGGGGTCGGTCATACCGTCTTATTGCTTGCTGTGCGCTTTACTGCAACAGACAGCAAAGCCCGCGTAGTGTGCCGGAACAACATTTGAATGACACCTCAATGCCCCTTCCCAACGGACACATGATGCAGCACAATGCAAAGCATGGAAACACACTAATGTGTATTGTGACTTCTATCAGTGTCCGGCAGAGCACTGGTTATAGCTTGTAGGAGGAGTTTTCATTCTGCTCTAGGAGGATGCAGAACCCCTGACCTCTGTCTGGACAGTGCTGATTGGCCTTGTGCTGATCACCTGCATTCTCCCAAGAAAAAAAAAAAGACTGTCTAGCAACACACCCCAAACTGAGCATGTGCAGAGTGCCCCCAAGGCTCTGTTTTATCAGCAGATGGATTGGGGACAGTAGAAGAAGGGGATGATCGAAGAAGACAGGATCAAACAGCCTTTTTTTTACACAGTCCAGAGGATTAACCCCTTATGTTCCACAGTGAGCATAACAAGCATGCTTTGCTGCATCTACAGACTGATTGTACTGTTGTAACATTTTAGCGCGACACACATAAACGCACAACACAACGTGCATTATCACGCTACAAAGAAGGAAGCTGACCCTCAGCGCTCAGTCATGCCTTTGCGCAGCATTCATGTGTGCCAGCGCAGTTATTGCACATTAGAGCGTCGTGCGTCTATTCCATTGTAATGGCACTAAGGAAGACGCAACGCATCGCAGCGCAGTAAACGTCACAGTAACGCACTCTCATGCATTGTGGCGTGCCGCGCCACGCAAAAAAAAAAATGCTGCCTGTCCTCTTTTTGGTCTGTCCCCTTTGAAAAAACAATCGGGATGCCTTAACGCAACGCACGTTAACAAGCGACGCAACGCGCAGGAACAGGAACGTGTGAGTGCGCCCTTAAGGGTCTGTTTGCTCAGGAAGTGATGTGGGCGGGCCGGGGACACGGAAGGAAAGGACGGTCCCTCATAGGGGGCAAAGTACAGGGCGACTTCGAGGAGAACTCCGGGGAAGCGATATCTGTGGCTGTGCTAATGGTGAATAAAGAGGCGTTATCTAACCCCCCTCCTCCCGTCCAATCCACAGATTATGCCCCTGGGAAGCCCCGCCCATTAACGCCCTTTCCTGCAGGTTGTACTGCTTGTGTTATCCACAGCAACCAATCCAAGCACTTATTTTTTTCCTGTTGCAGAATCTTCCTGGCCCGTGAAGTATAGGTCACCGGTCACACCGTGCGATTTGCGTGCAATTTCAGCGCGATTTCTGAAGACTTTATTGCCAGTTGTGAAGATTTTCAACGATTTCTTGCAATTCGCCGTGCGATTTCCATTATATTCTACGTATGTGAAATCGCAACAAAACTGCAGAAAAAGTCACACAAGAACTACTTTAGAAATCGCGCCGCAGCGTGTTAAGAAGCCGACATTCACATTCATTAGATGCGATTTCAATTCGCAAATCGCACCTGAAATCGCACCGGTGTGACAGTGCATTAAGCCACACTGATGGGGTGCGGAAATCGTAGCGGTTTCTGTGTGAATTCCAAAATTGTAGCCCGTTCATGCGAACCGCTTCGGGTGTGTATCTTAACAACACCCCGAAATCGGTGTGCGATGTGCAGAATCGAATCGCATGAGTGTGAACACCTATGTGAGCCGACTCTAGTGCAGACCAAAAAAAGGGTCCTGCGTGTTTTTGGTGTGGATGCGGTGCGATTAGAGCCGTATCGCACCGCACACAAATCGCATGTGATTTATAGAGGAATGTGGTGCTGTTCCTGTGCAAATCACATGCGATCAGGAGCGGACTGACCATTTGGAAACTTGGGCACTGCCCGAGGGCCCGGGGTCAGTAGGGGGCCCCATGAGGTGCCCCTGGTACCTTTTTCATAGGTTTTTTTGAGTTTGGGCAAGGACACAGGGGCCCCATGATCCCCTATTGCCCGGGGGCCCCATGAGTTGTCAGTCCGCCCCTGCATGCGATATACCTCACCGCACAAGTGTGAACCCAGGTTAAGGCCCGGCTGACACTGCCGCAACTTGAGATCTGATTCCCAAGCAGGGGCGTCCCTAGGGTTGGTGTCACCCGGTGCGGTAACACTTGGTGTCACCCCTCTGACGATCCCCACAGGATGGATCGGATCTGCAGATTGGGGAGCATAATGGATCGGACTCCGATCCATTATGCTCAATCCTCAGATCCGATCCACCCTGCGGGAATCGTCGGCTTTCTTTAAAACTTACCGTTTCGTGGAGCGATCAGTTAACCCCGTATAGGTTGCATGCCGACGATCCCCGCAGGATGGATCGGATCTGCGGATTGAGCATAATGGATCAGACTCCGATCCATTATGCTCCCCAATCCGCAGATCCGATCCATCCTGCGGGGATCGTCGGCTTGCTTTAAAACGTACGTTTTCGTGGAGCGATCAGTTAACCCCGTATAGGTTGCAAGCCGACGATCCCCGCAGGTTGGATCGGATCTGCGGATTGGACTCCGATCCATTATGCTCAATCACAGATCCGATCCGTCCAGTGGGAATCGTCGGCTTGCTTTAAAACCTTTTCGTGGAGCGGGTCCGGTGTCACCCCATGCGATAGGTGTCACCCGGTGCGGGAGGCCAATGCTCCCAAGTTGCATGACATGTGCAGGGGCGGACTGACCATTTGGAAACTCTGGCACTGCCCGAGGGCCCGGGGTCAGTAGGGGGCCCCATGAGATGCCCCTGGTACCTTTTTCATAGGCTTTTTTGAGTTTGGGCAAGGACACAGGGGCCCCATGATCCCCTATCGCCCGGGGGCCCCATGAGTTGTCAGCCTGCCCCTGTACACGTGAAATCCCATGTTCGTCAATGACAGCTGTCGCTCCGACTTCCTGTACTACTCCAAGGCCCATGGAGTTTATTGGAAGTCGCCGCCTCATCTATGTTGATGTGATTTGGATCCAACAGGAAGATTACCCAGGTAAAGCCGCATGGAATTAAAGTTGCGCATCAAGTCGCATCAAAGTCACACTCAAGTCGCCAGCAAAGTGCCGAAAAGCCACCCGGTAAAGTCGCACCGCCAGTCGCGCGACTTTCGGGTCGCAGTAATGTGAACCGAGCCTAAGAATGTAAAGAATTGTATCCACGTTATGTTTTTTCAAACATTGTTTCTATTTATAGTGTTTGTTTCTATTTATAGCATTTATATATATATATAGTATCTGTAGGAGCAGACGTATTTGTTCAACACATTTCTTTGCCCTTTGCTGAAGCAATATTAAACCCAAAACCGAACACTGAGCCCTGGTTCGGTGCAACTTCAGGTGCAGGGGCGGACTGACCATTTGGAAACTCCGGCACTGCCCGAGGGCCCGGGGTCAGTAGAGGGCCCCATGAGATGCCCCTGGTACCTTTTTCATTGGCTTTTTTGTTTGGGCAAGGACACAGGGGCCCCATGATCCTCCATTGCCTGGGGGCCCCATGAGTTGTCAGTCCGCCCCTGTTCAGGTGCGACATGCGATTAATAAATCACACCTGAAGTCACGTCTAATGTATTTCTTTGGCCCTGTCTTACCCCCGGTTCACATCTGTGCGGGTGGTGCCGCTGCGGATCCGAACAAAAATCTGTGCAGCCGCACCACCCACACATAGAAATGCGGACCTGCGGGCAGGTGCCATTAATTCTAATAGTACGCCACCCGCACTGGAAAACGCAACCGTATTGGGAACCGAGGTTCCCGTGTGGGCTGTGTTTTCCAAAGAAGTGCCGGGACTTCCCTGCGTGTCACAACCACGGGAGCCCATTCATATGAATGGGCTCTCATGCCTGTGCAAAGCGTGGCCCGCAAAGTCGCATAGATGTGAACCGGGGGTAAAGCTAGGTTCACACTTATGCAGTTTGCATTTGATCCACTTCTGCGGTGCATTTTGCGGTGCATTTTTCATTTTTGCACAATACGTTCTTGATGCGTTTTTGGCGCATTCTGATGCATTTTGCATTTTTTTCCAACTTGTTGCTGAGCAGATATAAAACGCAAAATGCATCAAAAACATGTAAAAAAACACACTACATGCGTCACTGTAGCGTCTCCATTAAAATCTATAGAACCAAAAATGGTTTTTGCATTTTAAAAAGTCCCTGAGCCCGGGGTTCACGCTGAGTCCCTGAGCCCGGGTTCACGCTGAGTCCCTGAGCCCGGGTTCACGCTGAGTCCCTGAGCCCGGGGTTCACGCTGAGTCCCTGAGCCCGGGGTTCACGCTGAGTCCCTGAGCCCTAGTTCACGCTGAGTCCCTGAGTCCGGGTTCACACTGAGACCCTGAGCTCGGGTTCACGCTGAGTCCCTGAGCCCTAGTTCACGCTGAGTCCCTGAGCCCGGGTTCACGCTGAGTCCCTGAGCCCGGGGTTCACGCTGAGTCCCTGAGCCCGGGGTCACGCTGAGTCCCTGAGCCCGGGTTCACACTGATGCGGCACATTGCATGTGATTCGCGCAGGAACCGCATTCCTGTGCAAATCACATGCGATTTCTGTGCGGTGCGATTTGAGACATACATTTTGTACGGCTCAAATCGCACTGCATCTGCACCAAAAAAGCGCAGGACCCTTTTTCAGACCGCACCAGAATCGGATCGCATGGGTGTTCACACCCATGCGATCCGATTCTGCACATCGCACCGCGTTTTGCGAACTGATTTTGGGGTGTTGTTCACTTAAAATATGCACCCGCAGTGATTCGTATGAACGGGATGCGATTATAATGCTGCACAGAAATCACGCCAAAACTGCTGCAAACGCCGCACTGCATCAATGTGAACCCAGGCTGACCCTTTCCAAAAAACGCACCGGGTAAAAACGCGGAGATGTGAACCTGTCCCATAGGAAATCATGTTACATGGACTGCTGTGCGTCTCTGCAAAACGCAACGTAAAACGCATAGGTATGACCCTAGACTTAATCAGTGCGATTTGAAGTAGTGCGATTTTAAAAATACTTCATGCATTACCTTTTTCCGATTTCATTGCGACTTATGTTGTCTTCTGGTAAATGAAGTCGCAAGCCGCGGTGAAAACGGAGGTACAAACCAAGTCAAGTGAAGAATCGCGATTTTAAAGTCGCATTCGGTGTGAACCAGGGCTTATTATATTGCAGCTTTCCAATGCTTAGATGCGATGGCTGCATTCGTTTTCTTTTTTTTTCCGTCTTTCTTTCTTCTATTTTTATCTGATCAGGCCAGTAAGTCTGTTGTTTTTCAAAAGAACGAGCTGTCCAGCAGAATGTATCAGTTTACAGGGATGAGACAAACCACTGACAGGGGTGCTTACAATGATCAGCTTTCATTTATTCACCTTTATCCCAAAAGGAGAAAAAAACCTGTTTTCTGTAACTGATTATACAATGCGAACTGGGGTTTGGCTTTTATTTGTAAGTGTAGCTAAATCCGCTAGTCCATCTAACACTCCCCTCCTCCCTAGACTGACAATGATACTGTCTGCTGTGCCTCCTATGCGCCTTCCTCCAGAGTGGGGGCGCTCTAATACAGGAGGTGTGTTCTTGGCTAAATCACCAGGTGAAAATAGAGGGGGGAAAAAAGCCTAAAAAATGAAAACGAATGCAGCCGCCACAGCCAGGGGCGGACTGACCATTTGGAAACTCTGGCACTGCCCGAGGGCCCGGGGTCAGTAGGGGGCCCCATGAGATGCCCCTGATACCTTTTTCATTGGCTTTTTTGAGTTTGGGCAAGGTCACAGGGGCCCCATGATCCTCTATTGCCCGGGGGCCCCATGATCCCCTATTGCCCGGGGGCCCCATGAGTTGTCAGTCCGCCCCTGGCTACAGGTAATGATTGTTCAGCTGCAATATGTTACATTTTTGGTGATGGGATTAGTAGTCTTGCGAGGTGATTGCGCTTTGCTGTTCCGTTTTGGCGATGCGAATCTCTCCATCTGCTCCGACAGGTTCATCTTTGCGTGTCAGGAATGCGATCTGGAATCTGTCGCTGAGAATCGCACTGCCCTTTATCAGTCGCACGGTGCTGCCCTCGCCTGTTATTTTGACACTCACCAAACCACACGACGTGGTGCGTTTACGGAACAGAGTCAGGGGGCTTCTCGCCAACAGCCCGCTGAAATGAATGGGCTGCCCTGCTGAAGGCGCAAAAAAAAAAAAAAAACGCGTAGAAACGCGCCCATGCCTGGTCGCACCTGTCGGTATGAATCAAGCCTCGGTTCACACCGGTGCGGCTTTGAAATGGCGCTACTTCAGCCACAGATTAGTGCGATTTGCGTTGCTGATTTCATCGCGGCTTGCAGCTTCATTTAACAGGAGTCCATGCAAGTCACGATGAAATCGGCAGGAAATTTTTCATGAGTGATACGAACCATCGCCGGAAATCGGCGTGCGACTTGCTGTGCGATTTGGAACGGTCAAATCGCACGACAAGTCGCACCGATGTGAACGGGGGCTAAACAAACTGCCAGTGTGGCTAGCTGATCTTATTTCAGCGGTCATTGTGAGGTTGCTGGCTAGGGAGAGGCGAAACCCGAAACTGAGAATTTTAGTTTTTTTCAACAATTTGAACCAGAACGTGGGAGATCTTGACTAATTTGCATAACTCCTCCCAAGGGCCGGCTCATTGCTTCCATCAGGAGGAGTTCTATCTCCACCCACCAGCCTGCTAATGACGTTTAGTAACCCTTTCCCACCCTTTTTACTGGGTCTTTACCGGGGCGGACAGACTATTCGAACACTAGGGCACTGCCCGAGGGCCCGGGGTCAGTAGGGGGCCCCATGAGATGCCCCTGGTACCTTTCATAGGCTTTTTTTGGGTGTGGTTTGAGTGTGGGCGAGGACACAGGGGCCCCATGTTCCCCTATTGCATGGGGGCCCCATTAGTTGTTAGTCCGCCCCTGGTCTTTACATGGGGGGTGCGAGATGATCTCCCCCCAACATGTAATCACTGTGATTGGCTGTCTTCCTGGCTGCTGATCATAGCCTGGTCTGTGACAGCTCAGTGCGCAGTGAGCGCGTTCTCAGCCGCCAGAGTCGCATATGAGCCCGGGTTCACACATATGCAGTGCGGTATATTGCATGTGATTCACACCCTGATTTGACCGGACAATAGGGAGTGACTTGGTATACGATATGCAAATCGCATGGCATGCAAATCGTATGCCAAGTTGCACCCAGTGCGACCGGGGTGTAACGCCTCCATGATTGAGGCTGGATTCACATACATGCGGTGCGGCATATCGCATGTGATTGGCACAAGAACTGCACCGCATTCCTGTGCCAATCGCATGTGATTTGTGTGCGGTGCGATCGGAGCCGTACATTGTATATGAATCTATGATTCCTTTTTTGGGTCCGCACTAGAATCGGATCGCATGGGTATTCACACCTATGCGATCCGACTCTGCGCATCGCACCGCGTTTTTGCGGATGGCTTTCGGGGTGTTGTTAACTTAACATACACACCCGCAGCGGCTCGCATGAACGGGGTGCGATTCTGATGCGGTGTGGAATTCGCACAGAAAACGCATCAGTGTGAACCAGGGCTGAGGGTGTTAAAGCCTCCTTGCCACCCTCCTTGCCTCTGCACATGGTCACCGAGAGGTTAAATAAAACCTTTCCACGTTCATGACGTACCCGGGGCGGACTGACCATTTGGAAACTCGGGCACTGCCCGAGGGCCCGGGGTCAGTAGGGGGCCCCATGAAATGCACCTGGCACCTTTTTCATAGGCTTTTTTGAGTTTGGGCAAGGACACAGGGGCCCCATGATCCCCTATTGCCCGGGGGCCCCATGAGTTGTGAGTCTGCCCCTGTTGGAGTGTCATACAAGAGCAGGGGCGGACTGACCATTTGGAAACTCGGGCACTGCCCGAGGGCCCGGGGTCAGTAGGGGGCCCCATGAGATGCCCCTGGCACCTTTTTCATAGGCTTTTTTGAGTTTGGGCAAGGACACAGGGGCCCCATGATCCCCTATTGCCCGGGGGCCACATGAGTTGTCAGTCCGCCCCTGGATGCACCTTAGCGTAGACCCGTCACTGGGTCTCTATGCTTCTCTATGCAATGCAGGCAGATTGCGGCTGCTGGGAGGGGCCAACAGTACTGAAAACACTGTATCACCCTGCCTCCTCCTAGAACAGGGGTAGGCAACCTGCAGCTCTCTAGCTGTTGTGGAACTACATTTCCCATGAGGCATTGCAAAGATTACAAAACTGACAGTTACAGCTATGACTTGCAGAGGCATGATGGAACTTGTAGTCCTGCGGCTCTCAGGTTGCCTCCCCCAGCAAGCTGTGGGAGGAGCAGGGACGGACTGACAACTCATGGGGCCCCCGGGCAATAGGGGATCATGGGGCCCATGTGTCCTTGCCCAAACTCAAAAAAGCCATGAAAAAGGTACCAGGGGCATCTCATGGGGCCCCCTACTGACCCTGGGCCCTCGGGTAGTGCCCGAGTTTCCAAATGCTCAGTCCGCCCCTGGGGAGGAGTTATGCAAATATCAAAATGCCTTGATGGGCGGGTGTCGGTCTGGAGGAGTGGGCGTTCCTAGGCAGGCTGCCTTTGTTTGGTGATACTAAACCTCCATAATGGAAAGAAATGAATGGAAGGGGCGGGGCCAGGGACAATCAGGATGGGGAGGAAAGAGCTACATGATACCGGGCGTCCTCCAGCCTGGAAATCTGACCTTGCTGCACACGGTGAGGCGGTCACAGTGTGCGGTGAAATCACAGGAAGCCATTTCAGTCCAGGAGAGGAGCTGCTACAAGTGTGCAAGACTGAAGGGGAGGATTTAACTGGCAGGAGAAACAGGTAATATCATGGGGGGGGGGGGGGAGGGGGACAATAATGGCTGCCCATTGACAAGCTCTGTCCTTTGTGTCATTCCCGTTCCCTAGAAGGTGATTGGCTCCTGTAGTTTGCCGGCCGTGCCCGCTGCTCTTTGATGTCACGCGGTCGCACCGCGCAGCGATTATGTCAGGGAAGCGAGCGGCTGCAGCGCGATGGAGACGGAGGCGACCTATTGTTCCTGGGAAAGCCTCCTGTTCCGTCAGCGAAGGGTGAAGAGCCGAGAGCGAAGCAAGGAGAAGGCAGGAAGGAAGAGGACGCCGCGGCGGCAAAGACTCAATACGGCGGAGCGTGCAGGCGCGGCGGGGCACGGCTCAGCCGGATCTATCCTCTGCATTAACCGCTTCACTGCCGGACACATGTTTTTTCTTCCCCCATTTTTGCCCACGTTGCCCATTTTAGGCCTGAAGATTACTTGAACCTCCGCAGATATTATACATTTTCTGAAAGCTGAGACCCTGGAGAATAAAAGAGTGGCGGCTGCAATTTGTTACGTGGCGTGGTATCAGCGCACAGGGTTACCAAATGCTCGTTTTCGGTAAAAAAAATACACTAGAGCTCATTTTAGGGCGCAGAAGCAGCATTATACGCCTTCTATAAAATATAGAAGATGAGGTTCCAGAAGGTATACACACGCAGGGGACACTTTATTAGGTACGCCTTGCTAGTAGCGGGTCGGACCCCCTTTTGCCTTCATTCTTTGTGGCTTAGTGACTACATGTAAGGTGGCTTAGTGGTTACATGTTCTTCATGGCTACATGTAAGGTGGCTTAGTGGCTACATATTCTTCGTGGCTTAGTGGCTACATGTAAGGTGGCTTAGTGGCTACATGTTCTTTGTGGCTTAGTGGCTACATGTAAGGTGGCTTAGTGGCTACATGTTCTTCGTGGCTACGTGTAAGGTGGCTTAGTGGCTACATGTTCTTCACGGCTACGTGTAAGGTGGCTTAATGGCTACATGTTCTTCACGGCTACGTGTAAGGTGGCTTAGTGGCTACATGTTCTTCGTGGCTACGTGTAAGTTGGCTTAGTGGCTACATGTTCTTCATGGCTACGTGTAAGGTGGCTTAGTGGCTACATGTTCTTCGTGGCTACGTGTAAGTTGGCTTAGTGGCTACATGTTCTTCATGGCTACGTGTAAGGTGGCTTAGTGGCTACATGTTTTTTGTGGCTACGTGTAAGGTGGCTTAGTGGCTACATGTTTTTTGTGGCTACGTGTAAGGTGGCTTAGTGGCTACATGTTCTTCGTGGCTACGTGTAAGGTGGCTTAGTGGCTACATGTTCTTCGTGGCTACGTGTAAGGTGGCTTAGTGGCTACATGTTCTTCATGGCTACGTGTAAGGTGGCTTAGTGGCTACATGTTCTTCGTGGCTATGTGTAAGGTGGTTTAGTGGCTACATGTTCTTCGTGGCTATGTGTAAGGTGGCTTAGTGGCTACATGTTCTTCGTGGCTACGTGTAAGGTGGCTTAGTGGCTACATGTTCTTCGTGGCTACGTGTAAGGTGGCTTAGTGGCTACATGTTCTTCGTGGCTACGTGTAAGGTGGCTTAGTGGCTACATGTTCTTCGTGACTACGTGTAAGGTGGCTTAGTGGCTACATGTTCTTCGTGGCTACGTGTAAGGTGGCTTAATGGCTACATGTTCTTCGTGGCTACGTGTAAGGTGGCTTAGTGGCTACATGTTCGTGGCTACGTGTAAGTTGGCTTAGTGGCTACATGTTCTTCATGGCTACGTGTAAGGTGGCTTAGTGGCTACATGTTTTTTGTGGCTACGTGTAAGGTGGCTTAGTGGCTACATGTTCTTCGTGGCTACGTGTAAGGTGGTTTAGTGGCTACATGTTCTTCGTGGCTACGTGTAAGGTGGCTTAGTGGCTACATGTTCTTCGCGGCTACGTGTAAGGTGGCTTAGTGGCTACATGTTCTTCGCGGCTACGTGTAAGGTGGCTTAGTGGCTACATGTTCTTCGCGGCTACGTGTAAGGTGGCTTAGTGGCTACATGTTCTTCGCGGCTACGTGTAAGGTGGCTTAGTGGCTACATGTTCTTCGCGGCTACGTGTAAGGTGGCTTAGTGGCTACATGTTCTTCGTGGCTACGTGTAAGGTGGCTTAGTGGCTACATGTTCTTCGTGGCTACGTGTAAGGTGGTTTAGTGGCTACATGTTCTTCGTGGCTACGTGTAAGGTGGCTTAGTGGCTACATGTTCTTCGCGGCTACGTGTAAGGTGGCTTAGTGGCTACATGTTCTTCGTGGCTACGTGTAAGGTGGCTTAGTGGCTACATGTTCTTCGCGGCTACGTGTAAGGTGGCTTAGTGGCTACATGTTCTTCGTGGCTACGTGTAAGGTGGCTTAGTGGCTACATGTTCTTCGTGGCTACGTGTAAGGTGGCTTAGTGGCTACATGTTCTTCGTGGCTACGTGTAAGGTGGCTTAGTGGCTACATGTTCTTCGTGGCTACGTGTAAGGTGGCTTAGTGGCTACATGTTCTTCACGGCTACGTGTAAGGTGGCTTAGTGGCTACATGTTCTTCGTGGCTACGTGTAAGTTGGCTTAGTGGCTACATGTTCTTCATGGCTACGTGTAAGGTGGCTTAGTGGCTACATGTTCTTCGTGGCTACGTGTAAGGTGGCTTAGTGGCTACATGTTCTTCGTGGCTACGTGTAAGGTGGCTTAGTGGCTACATGTTCTTCGTGGCTACGTGTAAGGTGGCTTAATGGCTACATGTTCTTCACGGCTACGTGTAAGGTGGCTTAGTGGCTACATGTTCTTCACGGCTACGTGTAAGGTGGCTTAGTGGCTACATGTTCTTCGTGGCTACGTGTAAGTTGGCTTAGTGGCTACATGTTCTTCATGGCTACGTGTAGGGTTGCTACCTCATCCCTTTAAACCCGAACACACGGTAATGACACGGGTCTGGGGCTGATGAAGGTGCTTTATAGATCCTGTATAATATAATAATAATTAAACTCACTCAGTGCCTTATCTGCAATAAATCAGACCCTGTGCGATTAATATGTGTTCCGTTTTAACCCCTCGCCTACCGGGCACTTTCACCCCCTTCCTGCCCAGGCCAATTTTCAGCTTTCAGCGCTGTGGCACTTTGAATGACAATTGCGCGGTCATGCAACATTGTACGTATGACATTTTTATCATTTTATTTCACACAAATAGAGCTTTCTTTTGGTGGTATTTTATCACCGCCGGGGGTTTTATTTTTCTGTGCTATAAACAAAAAAAGAGCAAAACATTTGAAAAAGTTTTTCTTTTTTTCGATTATAAAATTTTGCAAATGGGTAATTTTTCTCCTTCACTGATGTGCGTTGATAAGGCTGCACTGATGGGCAGTGATGGGCACTCATGAGGTGGTACAGATAGGCAGCACTGATGGGCACTGATAGGAGGCACTGATAGGCATCACCGATGAGCTGGCACTGATGGTGCAATGATAGGCGACACTGATGGGCACTGATAGGCAGCACTGATGGGCACTGATGAGGTGGTACGGATAGGCAGCACTGATGGGCACTGATGAGGTGGTACGGATAGGCAGCACTGATGGGCACTGATGAGGTGGTACGGATAGGCAGCACTGATGGGCACTGATGAGGTGGTACGGATAGGCAGCACTGATGGGCACTGATGAGGTGGTACGGATAGGCAGCACTGATGGGCACTGATGAGGTGGTACAGATAGGCAGCACTGATGGGCACTGATGAGGTGGTATGGATAGGCAGCATTGATGGGCACTGATGAGGTGGTACGGATAGGCAGCACTGATGGGCACTGATGAGGTGGTACGGATAGGCAGCATTGATGGGCACTGATGAGGTGGTACGGATAGGCAGCACTGATGGGCACTGATAGGCGGCATTGATAGGCGACACCGATGAGCTGGCACTGATGATGCTGCAATGATAGGTGACACTGATAGGAGGCACTGATAGGAGGCATTGATAGGCGGCACCGATGAGCTGGCACTGATGATGCTGCAATGATAGGCGACACTGATGGGTGGCACCACTGGGCACAGGTTGGCAGCACTGATGGGTACAGGTAGGCGGCACTGCTGGGCACTGATCTTCAGTGCCCTGATGATCAGTGCCAATCACTTCTCTGACAATTGCCAGTTATCTGCAGTACTTCCCTCACACTGTGGCAGGAAAGTGACTGCACCCGGTGTGGTCTTCTGCTGCTGTAGCCCATCTGCTTCAAGGTTTAGCGTGTTGTGTGTTCAGAGATGTTATTCTGCATACCTTGGTTGTAACGAGTGGATATTTGAGTTACTGTTCCCTTTCTATCATCTGGAACCAGTCTGCCCATTCTCCTCCGACCTCTGACACCAACAAGGCATTTTTGCCCACACCACTGCCCCTCACTGGATATTTTCTCCTTTTCGGACCAGTTTGAACTTCAGCAAGTCGTCTTCACCACGCCTAGATGCCTAAATGCATTGAGTTGCTGCCGTGTGATTGGCTGATTAGCAGTTTGTGTTACCAAGCCATTGAATAGGTGTACCTAATAAAGTGGCCGGTTAGTGTAGATACCCAACATATCGAACCGCAAAATTGGTGAAACGGCGACAGACTTTGGTACCCAAAAAATGTCCATTTTAAAAGCCCAGGTCACCAATTATTATCCAGAAAAAAATGTCTATAGATTCCCCCGCCCCCAACACTTAGAGGTTCTGCACATTGGGAATTTTAAATGCTGTTTCTAGAGGCGTCTTCCGTTTTTTTACTTCTGCCTCTACACACCCCTCAATGTTATCCAATGTGTTCATTCACACACGCATTTTGAGGCAGGAACCTCCCCCCCTCCCTTTGCCAGCACATTCAGGAGCAGAAACAAATGGCTGATGTGACTAAATGCACGTAGATGCGTCTAAACGGGCTTAAGCGCTGGGCACTCAAGTGATTGGGCGTTCATTCATTTCAGTGGCCAGATTAAATTAATATTCTGGCCAATGAAATTAATAAGCGCCCAATCACTTAAGGAGCTTAAATACTTGCAACGTTTTGCAAAAACGCGGCTTTAGGTGCGTTTTTGATGCAGCTTTTCACCCACCAGAAGAAAGAAATTTAGAAGAGCTGAGCCATTTCCGAGTGCTCATGGCGCCTTATGGTGATATGTAAGTGCCCGGTCATACCATGCGATTTGCCATGCCATGTGAGTTTCAAATCGCAAGGCAAGTCGCACCCTATTGTCCCCAATTAAAGAGGTCGTATCGGTGCGATTCCTAAAGTAGGACTGCTTCAGGTGGCACTTGGATTGACATCTGTTGCTTGCAGGCCGCACCTTGAGTCGGAATGATATCTGACCAGGGGCGGACTGACAACTCATGGGGCCCCCGGGCAATAGGGGATCATGGGGCCCCTGTGCCCTTGCCCAAACTCAAAAAAGCCTATGAAAAAGGTACCAGGGGCATCTCATGGGCCCCCCCCCGGGCAATAGGGGATCATGGGGCCCCTGTGTCCTTGCCCAAACTCAAAAAAGCCTATGAAAAAGGTACCAGGGGCATCTCATGGGGCCCCCTACTGACCCCGGGCCCTCGGGCAGTGCCCGAGTTTCCAAATGGTCAGTCCGCCCCTGCATCTGACTTTGAAATCGTGCGACTTCACTGGAAGTCACAGTCGATTTCAAAGTTGGAGGGGGGGAGGGGCAATAACCCACACTGTAATGACAAGTTCTCTTTATTGAGATATCAGGGGTCTATTAGACCCCCAAAGTCTTTCCTGCTTTCCGTTGAAGCTAATGAAGTATATGAAGCTCCATTAGCTTCTTCCCCGGCCACAGCTGCTGGAGAAAGTGATATCTGAACCTGGACTATGCGCTTCTGCCGCGTTCAGTCACCAGGGGGGAGGGGGAGGATTGGACATTTATTTATTTATTATAGGTACTTATATAGCGCCATCAATTTATTTTACATATATATATATTGTACATTCACATCAGTCCCCGCCCCTGAGGAGCGTACAATCTAAGGTCCCTAACTCACATCCATACATACACATACTAGGGACAATTTTTTTTAGCCAATTAACCTGCCAGCATGTGTTTGAAGTATGGGAGGAAACCGGAGTACCCGGAGGAAACCCACGTAGGCACAGGGAGAACATGCAAACTCCAGGCAGTTGGTGCCGTGGTTGGGATTTGAACCAACGACCCTAGTATTGTCAGGTTGAAGTGCTAACCAGGGCAGGGGAAGACTGACAACACATGGGGCCCCCGGGCAATAGGTGATCATGGGGCCCCTGTGTCCTGGCCCAAACTCAAAAAAGCCTATGAAAAATGTACCAGGGGCATATCATGGGGCCCCTACTAACCCCGGGCCCTCGGGTAGTGCCCGAGTTTCCAAATGGTCAGTTTGCCCCTGAACCAGGGGCAGAGTGACTATTCGAGAACTAGGGCACTACCCGAGGGCCCGGGGTCAGTAGGGGGCCCCATGAGATGCCCCTGGTACCTTTTTCATAGGCTTTATTGAGTTTGGGCCAAGACACAGGGGCCCCATGATCACCTATTGCTCGGGGGCCCCATGAGTTGTCAGTCCGCCCCTGGTGCTAACCATTTAGCCACTGTGCTGCCCATTTGCACATCTCCTTCCATTCCAGCCACCAATACCTGCCATGCCAGTCCAGGGTCTGCAGGTTGGATAACAGAGCCTTGGATAAATGGTAGGGGCTGTTGAGCAGTATGGGTGGGTATGAGGATCGCTTTTCAGAGGGACAGCAAGGGCAGATGGAGCTGAGAATGCGCCCTTACACCCAATAATGACTTATGCACATGGGTGCTTTTGACTGTGTAGCATAACAAGCGGGTTTTTACGCTTTATAGGCAAAAGCACCCCCTCCCTGTGCATGAGCCCTCTTACTTACATTACCCCCCGGTCACACCAAACCCCACTTTGAAATCGTGCGACTTACAAAGTCGCACGGTTCCAAAGTCCGATGACATGCCGATTTCAGGTGGGATTTGCAAGACATGTGGCACAGATGTCTTTGCAAATCGCACCAAAAGTAGTGCATGCAACCCTTTAGAAGTCGGTGCGGCTCCAACCAAGTCAGAAATGCACTGATATGACTGCTCTAATAGCGGACAATAGGGTGCGACTTGCCATACGATTTTCAAGTCGCATGGCATGCACATCGCATCCAGTGTGACCGGGGACTTAACCACTTCCCACCCATAGGACGTCATATGGGGCCCTCGGGTTGAAGTGGTTATACCAGAATGATGCCTACACCTGCAGGCAACATCCTGGTATCAAACTTTTCAGGAGGCGATTCCCTGTTAGACAGAAGCGATTCAAGTGGCTGAATGTTGCTCCCTCCCCTTCTGTCACCACTGCTTTCCTGGGCTCTCCCATCCAATCGCGGAGCCAGGGACCACTGCGACCGGCGGTGATGGCGGCACTAGACATAGAGAGAGGAACTGATGTCGCTCCCCCCTCTACCCACATGGAAGAAAAATATATTTGAAATATATTTTCAAAATATTATTCACAAATATATTGACATGTATTTGAATTGCTACAATTTTGGCCATATTCAATGTATTTCAAAATATATTTCAATAAATCTCTATATATATATATATACTGCATTGTGGAGAGAACAGAGTTTTGCATGTAAGAGGGAAATGTCAGAACTGGCCCGGAGGAGAGCTGGTTAATTCGCGGTCTCACCATCATAGGCCCCTTTCAGATGGGGCGGATCCGTCAGCGTGATCTGCTGTCTCAGCGGGGGATCTCTCTGCTGTTCCCTGCTGAGCAGGCGGCTGACAGGTCTGGGTCCTCTCTGCTGCTGCAGAGCGGACACAGACACTGCCTGCTGATTTCATTGGGACGGTCAGATGGAAACAGACCACTTGTCCGTTTCTATTCAATCCAATCTGATCCGCTGGACAGATGGGGAATGAATCATATGCTGGCAGTGTCAGCGGACTATTCTCCACTCACACCCGCCAATCCATAGAAGTCTATGGATGGACCAATGGGGTCCGCCTGTCTGTTTCCATCCAACTGTCATCCGATCCGATCTGATCCGTGGGACAGATGGGGAATGGATCCCCATCCGTCTGTTTTTGGTGTACAGGATCAGATCGGATGCCGGTAGTGTCAGCGATCTGTTGTCCGCTGTCACCCGCCAGTCCATACAAGTCTATGGATGGACCAATGGGGTCCGCCTGTCCGTTTCCATCCAATTGTCATCCGATATGATCCGCTGGACGGATGGGGAATGGATCCCCACCCGTCTGTTTTTGGTGTACAGGATCAGATCGGATGCCGGTAGTGTCAGTGGACTGTTGTCCGCAGTCACCCGCCAGTCCATACAAGTCTGTGGATGGACCAATGGGGTCTGCCTGTCCGTTTCCATCCAATTGTCATCCAATATGATACGCTGGACGGATGGGGAATGGATCCCCGTCCGTCTGTTTTTGGTGTACAGGATCGGATCGGATGCCGGAAGTGTCAGCAGACTATTGTCTGCTGTCACCCGCCAGTCCATAGAAGTCTATGGATGGACCAATGGGGTCCGCCTGTCCGTTTCCATCCAATTGTCATCCGATCCGATCTGATGCGGGCCACGGACCGATGTGAATGGTTCAGTGTTCTCCGTAAAGTGCTCAGGGAGAAGCATCAGAGCCATATAAATGAGCTCATTCATTTAGAATGTACACTGGCATCACTACCGACATTATGGTCCCGGATCCTGGGACACCATTAACCCCACCCATTTTCTGGGTGGGCATGCCCATATCCCAACCAGTCTGTGGGTTGGTCCCACCCAGACCTGCCTTTATAAGGGGACCACCCATCATGGCCACTTTATCTGCTGGTCCTGCCTAGACCCCCCCTCTAAATATGCAGGGACCACCCACTCACAGCCCTGATCTCTTCAATTAATTCCTTTCTTAGTTGTAATGCTGACATAGATGATCCCCATCCGTCTGTTTTTGGTGTACAGGATCGGATCTGATGCCGGCAGTGTCAGCGCACTATTGTCCAATGTCACCCACCAGTCCATAGAAGTCTATGGATGGACCAATGGGGTTCACCTGTCCGTTTCCATCCAATTGTCATCCGATCCAATCCAATCTGATCCGCTGGACAGATGGGGAATGAATAAGATGCTGGCAGTGTCAGCGGACTATTCTCCGCTAACAACCGCCAGTCCATAGAAGTCTATGGATGGGCCGATGGGGTCCGCCTGTCCGTTTCCATCCAATTGTCATCCGATCCGATATGATCCGCTGGACGGATGGGGAATGGATCCCCATCCGCCTGTTTCTGGTGTACAGGATCGGATCTGATGTCGGCAGTGTCAGCGGACTATTGTCCGCTGTCACCTGCCAGTTCATAGAAGTCTATGGATGGACCAATGAGGTCCGCCTGTTCGTTTCCATCCTATTGTCATCCAATCTGATCCGCTGGACAGATGGGAAATGGATCCCCATCCGTCAGTTTTTGGCGTACAGGATCTGATTGGATGCCGGCAGTGTCAGCGTACTATTCTCCGCTGACACCCGCCGGTCCATAGAAGTCTATGCAGGGACCAATGAGGTCCACCTGTTTTTCCACTTGTGTGAAAGGGGCCTTTCTCTCCACCATTTTGATGAAGACTGGTCAACTCTGTATGCCGATCTCTGACCAGTCTCATAGCTTCCCCTTTCATCCATGTCAGCATACAGGACCGCGGCTGCATCATCAGGGTGGGAGGTGACCGCTGCTAGAGGGCCCGCCCACAATTCAGCACAGAAGAGTGCCAGTTGTGGTGGGACTTTGGATTAAGGTGGGCATTATGGAGCGGGGGTGCATTTTTCTAGAAGTGTGGTTGAGGTTTCGCATTAAGGCTTCATGTGGCGTCCCCCTGTTTTGGTGTTCCCTGTTATCCTCATTTCTTGTCCTGGCAAGGTAAGGGAAAATCTCCCCGGAGGGGTAACAGAAATAAAAACCCAGCACAGGTTCTAACCCTCCCCCACATTTTGGCTGGTGCCAATTCTATAAATAGAAAGAGCCGATGACTGCCAATGGGATTGCATTCGCCTGAGGGCCAGGGACCGATGTGAATGGTTCAGTGTTCTCCATAGAGTGCTCAGGGAGAAGCGCCAGAGCCATATAAATGAGCTAATTCATTTAGAATGTACACTGGCATCACTACCGACATTATGGTCCCGGATCCTGGGACACCATTAACCCCACCCATTTTGTCCACCCATTTTCTGGGTGGGCATGCCCAAATCCCAACCAGTCTGTGGGCATGCCCAAATCACAACCAGTCTGTGGGTTGGTCCCACCCAGACCTGCCTTTATGAGGGGACCACCCATCATGGCCACTTTATCTGCTGGTCCTGCCTAGACCCCACCTCTAAATATGCAGGGACCACCCACTCACAGCCCTGATCTCTTCAATTAATTCCTTTCTTAGTTGTAATGCATATGCAGTAAATCAAATAAACTTGAGGCTGTGATCCCAGGACATGGCCCAGGACACAGTATTTGCAGAAGACCAAGATGAGGGACTGTCCTGGCAGATCCGGGACATTTGATATGTATGACGTAAAAACTCACGGGATGACATTCACTTGGCATCTATGCACCGGAAGTCAAGGCAAATGTCTTAGAATGAGTAAAAGATGGAGAAGATGGATGAAAGTGATGAGGTGAAAAGTTCCAGGAACAAGTTGCAAGCAGGGGCAGACTGACAACTCATGGGGCCCCCGGGCAATAGGGGATCATGGGGCCACTGTGTCCTTGCCCAAACTCAAAAAAGCCTATGAAAAAGGCACCAGGGGCATCTCATGGGGCCCCCTACTGACCCCGGGCCCTTGGGCAGTGCCCGAGTTTCCAAATGGTCAGTCCGCCCCTGGTTGCAAGTCTAGAGAAGTCCTGCAGATATGGTTGAGATAACAAGATGGCAAAGAGAAGATCTCTCTGTTCAAAATATTTGGCTGGCCATAGACCAGATATCTCTTCAATGCATGAGTCCTTCTATGAGTAGTGGGACTTGCTGCAATCCTCACCCAACGCTGATAGCAGTGCATCTTCACCATCTCGTCCTACTTTTTCTTCTCTTGGAAAAACTGAAAAAAAATTCCCTTTGTATTTCCATGTTCTTCAAACTGCCAAGAGCTTGATAATGTCCTCTGGCTGTCCATAAATTGCCCAGCGATCAGCACCTTGCAATCATTTTATCAATGTGTGATAATGTTTCTGCACCCTCAAACTGTGGAGTAAAATGAATAAATGGGATCCTGGTGGGCCAAATGGACTAGTGTTTTGCACAATGCACAGATGTGAACCTTCTCTTGGTGTGTAGACAGGTGGAGTTGGGTTAGCTCCCCTATTTGGTTGCACCTTCTACTGGTGGAGTCTCATGGGAGTCCCCTATATAAGGTGAGTGGAGCTGGGGATGACAGTGAGCTGCCTGGGAAACCTGAGAAGAAGGAAGGCCTGCAGAGGTGCTCTCCCTTTGGGGGAGGGGATGCAGAGGGGTCCCCCACATTGGACAGTATATAGGGTATGTGGGTCCTCTCTGAGAAAGGGAGTGAAGCTTGAGAGCGACAGGCTGGACCAGGCTTTGGTGTTTCCCTTGGTTCTTCCCCCTAGGGAGAGGAGTGCAGTAAAGCTATGGATGGATGGAGGGCAGGGGCGGACTGACCATTTGGAAACTCAGGCACTGCCCGAGGGCCCAAGTTCAGTAGGGGGCCCCATGAGATGCCCCTGGTACATTTTTCATAGGCTTTTTTGAGTTTGGGCAAAGACACAGGGGCCCCATGATCCCCTATTGCCCAGGGGCCCCATGAGTTGTCAGTCCGCCCCTGATGGAGGGCCTAGGAAGAGTCTACGTAAATTGGTTCTATAGGCTGGCGTTTGTCTACCTTCCTGAATTCCATGTGTAGCACTACCTTCTTAGGAGTCCCCCATTTTTTTTTTTGGTTCCCCCTACAGTTCTACACAGCCAGGCAACATGCAGTTTCTTCCTCCACATTTGAACACGGAGACAGTAACCAGTCACTAGGCTTGTTTTTGTGATTTTATCAAGGGGTAATAAACTTGGATGGGGTTGAGGGATGGATGGGATGCCCAAGGAACTGTGAACTGCGAGGACAAGCTATGTACAACTCTATGAACAGGAAGCAAAATCTGTCTCTCCTCTGAGAGCACTCCAGCTCTCCACTGTACTTCCTCAGACCCCATATGAATCCTCCTCTTCACCCAGCAGTACTAAGGATATTCCCTGGGCAAGGGGGTCCTGAGGATTAAACAGTCCTTGCCGAGGAGCTAGTTGGGTTCTCCACCTGACTGCCCTCTCCCCTTATCCAGTCCAGGGGCTCTAAGGTTATTCACACTGTCCTTCCTGATAGCTTTATGGGTTGGTGGCTGTCTTCCTGTCTTCAGGCCTTCTTCTGGGCTGGCTTCATCCTTGCTGCTCAGGCTGTCCCTCTTAGTAGATGGTGGCAAAGTGGATGTCCCCTCTTCAAGCACCTACTTGTAGGTAGGCCCCTTCCCTGGGCCCCCGCCCAGGCTCCACATTCATGCCTCCTACTCCATCTTCTACCCAACACACTCTGACCACTTCCTGCTGATCAGGCTCAATCATTTCTGAGGGCTCTCCTGACCCCATGTCATGCTTCCTGCTTGGGGATTGGTCAGGGTCCCTCAGGCATGCAGATTAGCCCCTCCTCACCCCCACCCACTGCCTTCTAAAACCCCCTTAAGTCTCTAGAGCAGGGGGAGGTATCGGGGAACTGATTTGCAGAGCTCTGACCCAAGCTGACCTGGCTAATTCACAGCCAGGCTGACTCATGCCCAGGCTGCTATTCAGCCTCTGCCTAAAAAAAAAAAAACCTAGCTAGCTCCCCTTGGCTAACTAGAGGGGCGCTACATATGCATGAAGGTAAAAAACCTTCTGTGTGTAGCCCCCCCCAAAGACCCCCTTATACTTACGTAAGCATAACCTTTAATCCAGCAATGTGAACAAGAGCAGCTGTTTTCTGCTTTTTCTCCTTCAGATTGATAGCAGTGGGAGCCATTAGCTCCTGCTGCTGTCAATCAAATCCTATGATGAGGGAGTGGGGTGCGGGGCTGAATCCCGCTATCTGTGTCTATGGACCCAGGCAGCGGAGCTCGGGAGCAAGCCTGTACAATTTACATCCATACATACAGGAGCAGACTGACAACTCATGGGGCCCCCGGGCAATAGGGGATCATGGGGCCCCTGTGTCCTTGCCCAAACTAAAAAAAAGCCTATGAAAAAGGTACCAGGGGCATCTCATGGGGCCCCCTACTGACCCCAGGCACTTGGGCAGTGCCCGAGTTTCCAAATGGTCAGTCCGCCCCTGGTTCTGAGCTGCCTCTGTGTATCTTTGAGACAGACAGAGAGCATCTAGGCCCCTCCCCCAGCTCAATCCTCAATGGCTGTGATTGTCCCAGCCAATGAGGAGGGAGAGACCTGAGAGAGATACTGCTCTTGTGCACAGCGCTGGATCACGATCAGGCTCTGGTAAGTATTAGGGGGAGCTGGGATGCTGCACACTGAAGGTTTTTCACCTTCAAGCATAGAATGCATGAAAATAAAAAAAACCTTCAGCCTTTAGAACCACTTTAACCATTTGCCGCCCGGCCTATAGCCGTTTGGTGGCCGCAAAAATGCATTAGCTTTCCGGGGTGTATGCCATTTGGCGTCCTCCCGCACATGCGCAGTTCGCACGGTTGCAGAGCCGCGCAGCGGCGTGATCTGTCACCGGCCGTGTACCTCGGACACGGCCGATGACAGATCTGAGTATTGGCCCCCGTTGCCAGTATCATGTGACCTGCTGTGACCAATCACAGCAGGTCACATGACAGTTGTATACAATGGATGGCTTCCTTTCATGCCATCCATTGTATACTAGTGTCTAGCTGTGAATGGTCACAGCAGGTCACATGCACATGTCATGTGATTAGCTGTGGCCAAATCACAGCTAAGCACAAAAAAAAAAAAAAAAAAAAAAAAACCTGAATGAATCAATGTCATTCAGGTAAATGCTTGCTTATAGCAAAGTAATTCTTTGCTATAAGCAAATTGTGTAAAAAAAAAAAAAAATACTGATCACTTCCCCATACTATGGTAACATTGTACTACTTTGGTCATAGTAAAATATGAAAAAAAAATCTTAAAAAAAAATAAAGAAATCTTAATAAAAAATTAAAAATAATAAAAAAATGAAAAAAAATAAAAAAATATATATTTTTTTCTTACTGTCACCAGTCAGTGTCCCTGTTCACCGCCATGCCAGTTATATGATGACGCTGTACTGCACTGGTGACAGTATGTAAAAAAAAAATAGTGAAAATAATTTTTTTCATTTTTTCATTTTCCGAAAAAGTATGACAAAAAAAATACAACTTCAAAAAACTCGCCATTCCTCTTATGAAGTACGTCGGACTGTCTACTTTACAAAAAGTGGTCATTTGGGGGATATCTGTACTGTTCTGACATTTGGGGGATATCTGTACCGTCCTGACATTTGGGGGATATCTGTACTGTCCTGACATTTGGGGGATATCTGTACTGTCCTGACATTTGGGGGATATCTGTACTATTCTGACATTCTTGGACCTCAAGAAATTGGATTGGCTGTCAGAACTCCAGGATTGATAAATTTTCAGATCTATACCATAGTTTGTGAACTCTATAACTTTCCTACAAACTAAATAATACATCCTAATTTGGGTTATTTTCACCAAAGACATGTAGCAGAATACATCTCGGCCTAAATTTATGAAGAACAATTATTTATTTGTAAACTTTTATAACAGAAACAAAGAAAAACGTGTTTTTTTTTCAACATTTTTGGTCTTTTTTGTTAATTTAGCAAAAAAATAAAAACCCCAGCGGTGATTAAATACCACCAAAAGAAAGCTCTAGTTGTGTGAAGAAAATGATAAAATTTTAGTTTGGGTACAAGGTTGTATGACCGCGCAATTGTCATTCAAAGTGTGAGAGCGCTGAAAACTGGCCTGGGCAGGAAGGGGGAAAATTGCCCGGTATTGAAATGGCTAAATAAAGAAAGTTACTTTGCAAGAGCTGGCCTCCGTATGAATGTGTAAGGGAAGTGCTATCTAAAGTCAATGCCTGGGAAGTGTAACAAGAGGCGTGATATCAGTGCAGAACTGACTGTAGATCCCTGGAAGCAGGTGCTTGGGCTCAGCATGAGATTACCCCTGGGAATGAGAGGGTTAAGCAGGCTGAGTCAGGAGAATGGAAGGTTGAGGTCCCCGGCCATCATCCGCACATGGAAGAGTACAGGTTGGGCTTAGAACCACAAGGGCCTTGGAACCTATGTGTTCGGGGGGTAGCCCCGCTACCCGCAGTGGCCACTTGCGAAGCAGCTTACCCATATGGAAGAAAAATATATTTGAAATATATTCTTCAGAAATATATTGCCATAAATTTGAAATGCTACAAATTTGGCCATATTCAATATGTTTAAAAATATATTTCAATAAATATATATATACTGCATGTTGAAATGCATTTGTATTACAAAATATATGAAAAGTATTTTTAAAAATACATTTCAAATATACTGTATGTCTTTAAAAATACAAATCTACATTTGTTTAATGCATTTATATATATATATATATATATATATATATATGTAAAAATTAAAATTCAATTTTTATATATTAAAAAAATCTGAAGAATATATTTAAAAAAAAATATATTTTTATAAATGTATATTTTTTTAAATATATTCAGATTTTTTTTTAACATATAAAAAAGTAATTTTAACATATTTTTTTACATATATTTGTAAATGCATTCCAAAAATATAGATTTGTATTTTTAAAGACATACAGTATATTTGAAATGTATTTTTAAAAATATTTTTCGTATATTTTGTAATAAAAACTAATTTCAACATACAGTGTATATATACAGTGGGGCAAAAAAGTATTTAGTCAGCCACCAATTGTACAAGTTCTCCCACTTAAAAAGATGAGAGAGGCCTGTAATTGGCATCATAGGTAGACCTCAACTATGAGAGACAAAATGAGAAACAAAATCCAGAAAATCACATTGGCTGATTTGGAAAGAATTTATTTGCAAATTATGGTCCAAAATAAGTATTTGGTCAATATCAAAAGTTCATCTCAATACTTTGTTATATATCCTTTGTTGGCAATGACAGAGGTCAGACGTTTCCTGGAAGTCTTCACAAGGTTGGCACACACTGTTGCTGGTATGTTGGCCCATCCTCCATGCAGATCTCCTCTAGAGCAGTGATGTTTTGGGGCTGTCGCTGGGCAACATGGATTTTCAACTCCCTCCAAAGGTTTTCTATGGGGTTGAGATCTGGAGACTGGCTAGGCCACTCCAGGACCTTGAAATGCTTCTTACGAAGCCACTCCTTCGTTGCCCGGGCGGTATGTTTGGGATCATTGTCATGTTGGAAGACCCAGCCACGTTTCATCTTCAATGCCCTTGCTGATGGGAGGAGGTTTGCACTCAAAATCTCACAATACATGGCCCCATTCATTCTGTCCTGTACATGGATCAGTCGTCCTGGTCCCTTTGCGGAGAAACAGCCCCAAAGCATGATGTTGCCACCCCCATGCTTCACAGTAGGTATGGTGTTCTTGGATGCAACTCCGCATTCTCTCTCCTCCAAACACAACGAGTTGTGTTTCTACCAAACAGTTCTATTTTGGTTTCATCTGACCATATGACATTCTCCGAATCCTCTTCTGGATCATCCAAATGCTCTCTAGCAAACTTCAGACGGGTCCGGACATGTACTGGCTTAAGCAGGGGGACACGTCTGGCACTGCAGGATCTGAGTCCCTGGCGGCGTAGTGTGTTACTGATGGTAGCCTTTGTTACGTTGGTCCCAGCTCTCTGAAGGTCATTCACTAGGTCCCCCCCGTGTGGTCCTGGGATTTTTGCTCACCGTTCTTGTGATCATTTTGACCCCACGGGGTGAGATCTTGCGTGGAGCCCCAGATCGAGGGAGATTATCAGTGGTCTTGTATGTCTTCCATTTTCTAATTATTGCTCCCACAATTGATTTGTTCACACCAAGCTGCTTGCCTATTGCAGATTCAGTCTTCCCAGCCTGGTGCAGGTCTACAATTTTGTTTCTGGTGTCCTTCGACAGCTCTTTGGTCTTCACCATAGTGGAGTTTGGAGTGTGACTGTTTGAGGTTGTGGACGGGTGTCTTTTATACTGATAACAAGTTCAAACAGGTGCCATTGATACAGGTAATGAGTGCAGGACAGAGGAGCCTCTTAAAGAAGAAGGTACAGGTCTGTGAGAGCCAGAAATCTTGCTTGTTTGTAGGTGACCAAATACTTATTTCCCACCATAATTTGCAAATAAATTCTTTCCAAATCAGCCAATGTGATTGTCTGGATTTGTTTTCTCATTCTGTCTCTCATAGTTGAGGTCTACCTATGATGCCAATTACAGGCCTCTCTCATCTTTTTAAGTGGGAGAACTTGCACAATTGGTGGCTGACTAAATACTTTTTTGCCCCACTGTCTATATATATATATATATATATATATATATATATATATATATATATATAAATATATTTTGAAATATTATTATTATATAGGGCCGACAGTTTGCTTGGCGCTTTACATTATGGAGGGGGACAGTACAGTAACAATACAGTTCAATACAAGAGGGATTAGAGGGCCCTGCTCCTTGGAGCTTACAATCTAGAAGGGAGGGGATAGTGGTACAAGAGGTAATTAGCTGTGGGGGATGGAGTAGTTGGGGGAGTAAGGGATTCCAGTAGTTAGCAGGGGTCAGGGTAGGCTTCCCTGAAGAGATGAGTTTTCAGAGTGCGCCTAAAAGTGAGCAGAGTAGGCGATAGCCTGATAGCTTGGGGTAGGGAGTTCCAGAGGATGGGTGAAGCCCATGAGAAATCCTGGAGACGAGCATGGGAGGAGGAGACAATAGAGCTAGAGAGTAGGAGGTCTTGCGAGGAGCGGAGAGTACGGTTTGGGTGGTATTTAGAGACAAGGTCGGTGAGGTAGTTAGGGGCAGTGTTATGAACAGCTATATATGTCAGTGTTAGTGTTTTGAATTTTATCCGTTGGGCAATTGGAAGGCAGTGGAGGGATTGGCAGAGAGGGGTGGTGGATACAGAACGGTTAGTAAGGTGGATGAGTCTGGCAGCAGCAATCATGATGGACTGGAGGGAGGATAGCCTGCGATGAGGTCGGCCAATGAGGAGGGAGTTACAGTAGTCAAGGCGTGATATAGTAATATATTGAATATGGACAAAATTGTAGCATTTCAAATATATGGCAATATATTTGGGAAGAATATTTTTAAAATACAGTTCAAATATATTTTTCTTCTATGTGGGTGTGACCCCAGAATCCGGAAGCGACAAGGATTTTGTCATCTCCTAGACTGTAAGCTCTAACGAGCCGGGCCCTCTGGTTCCTCTTGTACCAAATTGTATTGTAAGTGTAATGTCTACCTTCATTTTATAAAGAGCTGAGCAAACTGTTGGCGCCATATAAATCCTGTATATTAATAATAATAAATAATCTCTGATTTTGACTCTTTGTTTACCGGGCCGTTAGCAGACCGATCTGTGTCTGAGCGGCGGCATTGGAGGCCATCTGGGGTCTAATAGGAACCAAATCTCTCCATAAAGAGGACATGTCATGGCCCATGCTTTCATAAGGAATGTTGTTCATCCTTTATGAAAGCAATCAAGTTGATTAAAAAAAAATTTAAGGACAGTGTACAAAAAAAAGTTTCAAATAAAAAAAAGAAATTATATATATTTTTCTTCCATGTGGGTAGGTACTGCCCACAGGCGTCCTTTTGAAACTGAATAGGCTGCCTTAGGCCTTGTCTCCACCGGTAGCAGATGGAGCAGTTTTCGGGTGTTTTTTTCCACCTCTGAAATGCTCAAAAACTACCGTGGAGAACCACAACAACGCAACTGATCCACAGAAGAGGCAGCATTGCAGCTTGTAAAAAAAAAAAAAATCAAACAGCTCCATTTAAGAGCCATAACACAGGCCAACTTTTCAACTTCCAGACCCAAGGAGGGTCACGCATGTTCGAAAAACGCTAAATAATGAAAGACATGTTTTCTAATTATCTGTAAGAGTTCAATATGTAATGGAGACAAGCCCTTACCACAGAGTAAATTAAAGTGCATTAAATATCGCAGAAATGTACAGAAAATCTGGCCTAAATGATCCTCTAGACCAGCAATGGGCAAACTACGGCCCGCGGGCCGTATACGGCCCGGCGGACCTTTTAATCCGGCCCGCGGAGCCTGATACTGTCAGGATGGCTGTCAGGATGTGTGTAGGCGGGGCAGCGTGACGAACGTGAGGGGAGCTAGGCTCCTCTCACAGTCCGCCCTGAAGACCGGTGTAGCATGAAAATCTGTCTCCTATGAGGATCTGTCCCCCTCGACGTATCTGCGCATGTGCCGGAGATTGCCGATCGGCTGCTAATGCTTGAAACTGGCACATGCGCAGATACGTCGAGGGGGACAGATCCTCATAGGAGACAGATTTTCATGCTACACCGGAATGGCGCGGGAACACGGCGAGAGGAACGCGCGGAGCAAAGGTAAGTGAATTGACACAGGGGGGACTTGGGGACTTAATATGGGGGATGAATTACTATAGGGGGGATGAATTACTATATGGGGGATGAATTACTATGGGGGATGAATTACTATATGGGGGATGAATTACTATATGGGGGATGAATTACTATGGGGGATGAATTACTATATGGGGGATGAATTACTATGGGGGATGAATTACTATATGGGGGATGAATTACTATATGGTTGATGAATTACTATGCTTACTATGAGGGAATATTACTATACTTACTATGGATGACACATACACATCATTCATCTACTCTTGGTCCGGCCCCCGGGTCCAATATATGAACCCATTGCGGCCCTCGAGTCAAAAAGTTTGCCCACCCCTGGTCTAGACTCTACAATTGATGCGAGAAGTAGCCACTGAAATATCGTAGGGCAAGAATGCAAAATTGGGAATGTCCCATCAAAATCTACTTTCAGGTAAACATGAGAACAAAACATTAATTTGTGAACAAACTACAATGTAAAAAAATTCAACTCTTTCAATCTAAAGTGATCCCCGTCCTTTTCTGTCCAAGAAATGGAGAAAGTGTCCTTTCTACAAGGAAAGGTTTAGCAGAAAATTCTCCATTCTCCCTCCCGTTCAAAATATGGAGACGTTCTATGGGTCCATACAAGAGTATGGCAGTGGTTTGCATATTTTTCCAGCACAGGATGTATATATAAAAAGTACTATATACTATATATGTAGTACTGGGAGAATCTGCTTGTACGGGGGAACATAAATATTTTGGTAAGAAGCGAAGTTGGAATCTCCCTCTACCAATTTTCTGCGCTCAAAATTGAAGAAAAAAGTTAAACCATAGAAATACCAAAAAAACCCCGAAACAGGGGCGGACTGACCATTCGAGAACTCAGGCAGTGCCCGAGGGCCCGGGGTCAGTAGGGGGCCCCATGAGAAACCCCTGGTACCTTTTTCATAGGCTTTTTTGAGTTTGGGCAAGGACACAGGGGCACCATGATCCCCAATTGCCCGGGGGCCCAATGAGTTGTCAGTCCGCCCCTGCCCCGGAATGAGCTTCTCAACTGATATCCCTCATACTTACTGTGAGGACAGTTTGGTTGCATAAAAAAAATTAACCTATGAGCATATTTTTGGGTTAAAGGATGATCCAATTGAGCTTGGAAGAAGCCTACACAAACATCAGGGAGACATACAAGTGTAGCGGACCGCCTCTAAAGACCCCGCTGGTGAATTTGGTCCTATTTCTCACTTAGCCAGGCACACAAAATTTCCTGCTCTCTTCCACTGGCTCCAAAGAACAGTCTAGGGGTTTCTTTTTGGGTTTTTATTGGGAACAATGAACTTGGATAGGGATCATTAGATACCACGATAAACTGTAGAACTGAAAAAAACAAGGAATGTAAGACAGGATCTCTATGCTGTTGGTGACCTGTAATCCTTCCGGAGTTAAAAGCTACACATAGCCACTACTCTTCAGTGTGGAGGCATTTACTCACACAGCCACAGGACCATCGGTTGCCTCCTGCCGATATCCACCAGGCTCTTCTTAGCAAGGGAGATGTAGACTTATACCACCATAGGACAGCTGGACTCTTTCCCACCAACATCCTCCTGGCTTTCTCCAGTGAACTTCTCAAGGCCCAACTTAATCCCTGGACTTAAACTTGTGAATAGGCCCCCCAGCGAAGCCTAGATGGAACCTCTGTGTCCTCTGAAAAGTTTCTTCTAAGGTGGTGTACCGAGGAAAAGCCTCTGCATAGGGGTGTCCTCCAGCAGGACTGGACCTAGGTACACTGCAACCTGCTGCTCAGACTGATTATAGGTGCTCTCACCACCTACTGGGCACACCTCCCCAGTGATTGGCTGGGGAGTCCAATAAATATTCAGGCTGCATGTCCTGTTCTTCCTCCTACTATGGTTGTAGAATCCTCTAGAACAGTGGTCTCCAAACTGCAGCCTGCGGGGTAGATGTGGACCTTTGCTTGCTTTTATCTGGCCCTTGGGTCACTATTCTTAGTTACATAGTTAGTCTGGCTGAAAAAAAGACAAAAGTCCATCCAATTCAACCATACAAAAAAAAAAAGTTATAATCCTACACCAACAGTTGATCCAGAGGAAGGCAAAAAACCCAGCAAGGCATGATCCAATTTGGTCCTGCAGGGAAAAAAATTCCTTCCTGATCCCCCGAGAGGCAATCAGATATTCTCTGGATCAACCGCTCCCACTAATATAGGCCATTATTCCTCCCACTGTCAGCAAGGTTGAGGCACCGTTCCTTCCACTGACACCAGTAGTGGGGCATTTTTCCTCCTACTGACACCAATGATGGGGCACTATTTCTTCCACTGATGCCAATGATTGGACGCTATTCCTCCCACCAATACCAATGATGGGACTTCATCCCTGCTCCCACTAACCACATGTGCTTTATCATTTTTCTTTTACTCCTACTGACCACCATGCCTGAGGAAATGTTTACACCCACTGATGCTGGGGCATTTTCTACTTCCACTGGTCACAGTCTGGCCCCCTCAAAAGTCTGAAGGACCTTTGCTTAGAAAGTTTGGAGACCCCTGCCCAAGATTTGGCCTGGGATGAAGCACACCTCTAAATAATACAAAGACTGTTCATCATGCCACTTTACTGGCTGGTATCACCCAGACCCCACCTCTAAATATGCAGAGAAAGCCCACCCACCATCCTGATTCCAGAAGTTAATGACTTTTTGAATGACTTCACATGTGTAAGAACTCAAAGTTGATGCATGATCCCAGGACACAGCTCAGGACACAGCATCGGCAGGACAGAGGGCCAAGATGTGGACCTGTCCTGGCAAATTTGGGACGGTTGACATGTACAACATATGATGTAAACCCCCCACTGGATGACTGATGATAGTTTGCTGTAGCACTGTGCATCATAAATAATTGTCATGTTTGGGCTTTTTTTTTTAATATAATGTATTTTACCTTTTTTTCATCCTTCTTTTCCCCATCTCAGTGATGCCTTTCCCCTCTTTTTCATCCTTCTTTTCCCCATCTCATTGATGCCTTTCCCCTTTTTTCATCCTTCTTTTCCCCATCTCATTGACGCCTTTCCCCTTTTTTCATCCTTCTTTTCCCCATCTCATTGATGCCTTTCCCCTTTTTTCATCCTTCTTTTCCCCATCTCATTGACGCCTTTCCCCTTTTTCATCCTTCTTTTCCCCATCTCATTGATGCCTTTCCCCTTTTTTCATCCTTCTTTTCCCCATCTCAGTGGTGCCTTTCCCCTTTTTTCATCCTTCTTTTCCCCATCACATTGATGCCTTGCCCCTTTTTTCATCCTTCTTTTCTCCATCTCATTGATGCCTTTCCCCCTTTTTCACCCTTCTTTTCCCCATCTCATTGATGCCTTTCCCCTTTTTCACCCTCTTTTCCCCATCTCAGTGGTGCCTTTCCCCTTTTTCACCCGTCTTTTCCCCATATCAGTGGTGCCTTTCCCCTTTTTTCATCCTTCTTTTCCCGATCAAATTGATGCCTTTCCCCTTTTTTTCATCCTTCTTTTCCCCATCTCAGTGGTGCCCTTCCCCTTTTTTCCCCATCTCATTGATGCCTTTCCCCATTTTTCATCCTTCTTTTCCCCATCAAATTGATGCCTTTCCCCTTTTTTTCATCCTTCTTTTCCCCATCTCATTGATGCCTTTCACCCTTTTTCATCCTTCTTTTCCCCATCTCATTGATGCCTTTCCCCTTTTTTTCATCCTTCTTTTCCCCATCTCATTGATGCCTTTCCCCTTTTTTTCCCCCCTCTTTTCCCCATCTCATTGATGCCTTTCCCCTTTTTTCACCCTTCCTTTCCCCACCTCATTGATGCCTTTCCCCTTTTTTCCCCCCCCTCTTTTCCCCATCTCAGTGGTGCCTTTCCCCTTTTTTCACCCTTCTTTTCCCCATCTCATTGATGCCTTTCCTATTTTTTCATCCTTCTTTTCCCCATCTCAGTGGTGCCTTTCCCCTTTTTTCACCCTTCTTTTCCCCATCTCATTGATGCCTATCCTATTTTTTCATCCTTCTTTTCCCCATCTCAGTGGTGCCTTTCCCCTTTTTTCACCCTTCTTTTCCCCATCTCATTGATGCCTTTCCCCTTTTTTCATCCTTCTTTTCCCCATCAAATTGATGCCTTTCCCCTTTTTTCCCCCCCTCTTTTCCCCATCTCAGTGGTGCCTTTCCCCTTTTTTCACCCTTCTTTTCCCCATCTCATTGATGCCTTTCCTATTTTTTCATCCTTCTTTTCCCCATCTCAGTGGTGCCTTTCCCCTTTTTTCACCCTTCTTTTCCCCATCTCATTGATGCCTATCCTATTTTTTCATCCTTCTTTTCCCCATCTCAGTGGTGCCTTTCCCCTTTTTTCACCCTTCTTTTCCCCATCTCATTGATGCCTTTCCCCTTTTTTCATCCTTCTTTTCCCCATCTCATTGATGCCTTTCACCCTTTTTCATCCTTCTTTTCCCCATCTCATTGATGCCTTTCCCCTTTTTTCATCCTTCTTTTCCCCATCAAATTGATGCCTTTCCCCTTTTTTTCATCCTTCTTTTCCCCATCTCATTGATGCCTTTCACCCTTTTTCATCCTTCTTTTCCCCATCTCATTGATGCCTTTCCCCTTTTTTCCCCCCTCTTTTCCCCATCTCATTGATGCCTTTCCCCTTTTTTCACCCTTCTTTTCCCCACCTCATTGATGCCTTTCCCCTTTTTTTTCCCCCCCTCTTTTCCCCATCTCAGTGGTGCCTTTCCCCTTTTTTCACCCTTCTTTTCCCCATCTCATTGATGCCTTTCCCCTTTTTCCCCCCCTCTTTTCCCCATCTCATTGATGCCTTTCCCCTTTTTTCACCCTTCTTTTCCCCATCTCATTGATGCCTTTCCCCTTTTTTCACCCTTCTTTTCCCCATCTCATTGATGCCTTTCCTATTTTTTCATCCTTCTTTTCTCCATCTCAGTGGTGCCTTTCCCCTTTTTTCGTCCTTCTTTTCCCCATCTCATTGATGCCTTTCCCCTTTTTTCATCCTTCTTTTCCCCATCTCAGTGGTGCCTTTCCCCTTTTTTCAGTCACCTTCTGTCTACATTCATGTATTCCAGCATCTGCATCTCATCTTTGGTCTGGATCAGCTTTTTAAAGGATACAATGGTAGCGGAGGCATGCAAAATGCTTGTTGCTGTGGCCTCTTGTAGTCCTCAGTCGGGGCGCACGTGAAAGGATGACAACGCAGGAGAACACTTGGGAGACATTTGTCACCCTATAACAGAAGTACCTGAAGAAGGAATATATGGGATTCTAATTATTGGCTATATGTCTCCTTTAAAGCCCAGCTCCAAGAATTAGAAAAAAAATCAACCAGCGCAATCCCCCCCCCCTGTCCTGCAAAGGATAAATTCTCATTACATCTAGGGGGTACAGGAAAAGGCAGGATTACTTCTCCTATCCCCTGCTCCAGCTGGCTCCGGGTCTGTCCTCTTTTCCCCATAGCTTCAGCCTGTGGATGGCCCCTTGGCATTTTCATGTACAGTACAGGGCTATTAACCCTCCATTGTGCATGGTGGGGGAAAGCCTGCATTTGTGTTTAGGGGCGCCTTAAATAGGAGGCAGCAAGGGACTGAACACAGTGCTCGAGGGACCCTGCTGGAGTACGGCGTATGATAAGGGGTTGGACAAAAATATGGAAACACTACATGATTTGCAGGTGAGATAGTGACGGCATGCTTTGCATTTATTTATTATCTCAGGTACTTACATATCGCCGTCAATTTATGCAGCGCTTCACATATATATTGTACATTCACATCAGTCCCTAACCCTCAAGGGGTGTACAATCTAAGGTCCCTAACTCCCATTCATACATACACATACTAGGGCCAATTTAGACAGGAACCAATTCACCTGCCAGCATGTCTTTGGAGGGTGGGAGGAAACCAGAGTACCCGGAGGAAACCCACGCAGTCACAGGGAGAACATGCAAACTCCAGGCCAGGGGCGGACTGACCATTTGGAAACTTAGGCACTGCCCGAGGGCCCGGGGTCAGTAGGAGGCCCCATGAGATGCCCCTGGTACCTTTTTCATAGGCTTTTTTGAGTTTGGGCAAGGACACAGGGGCCCCATGATCCCCTATTGCCTGGGGGCCCCATAAGTTGTCAGTCCGTCCTTGATCCAGGCAGGTGGTGCCGTGGTTGGGATTCGAACCATTGAAAGCGGAAGTGATGTAACATTCTTTTGCTTCAGCTGTGTGATGAGACACTTAGCTAACAGGTGGGAAGCCTGACTTTCCTCATTCACTGCGTGCTCTGCGAGTAATACGGAGTCATGTCAGAGCTTACTGAGCTTCCAAGAGGGCAAATTGTTGGTGCCACTTAGCTGGTGCCTCTGTGACTGAAGTTGGAAAATTGTTTGGTCCAGTATGAAAGGTTATGATGGCAAATACAGTCTCAGAGAAAATGTCGCATGATGAGCATAAGCGCGGTTGACATGGTCAACTGACCCAAAAAGAAGAAAGGACATTACACAGGATTGGGACCCGGAATAAGAAACCAACTGCTGCAAAAGGGACTGCAGATCTCAATCTCAGTCTTCCAAAGCCGTTGTCCACAAACGCTGTGCGGAGGGAACTCCATAAGTAGAACATTCATGGGCGAGCTGCAATTGCCAAACCACTAGTGACCGATATGAATGCTCAGAAGAGGAGAGAGTGGTGCAACACCCATAAATGGTGGACTATTGATCGATAGAAGACTGTAATGTGGTCTGATGAATTGATCTTTACACTGTTCTTAGTCACGAGACATCTTTACGTGTGGTGAACACCATCCCAGGACTGGGAAAGCATGGTGGCGCCACAATCATGGTCTGGGCAGCCATATGTCGGTATTCTGCAGGCCCCATCATCACCTTGAAATGTAGAGTCACTGCCAGCGACTATGTACAAATTTTGGCCGACCATGTGCACCCCATGGTGCAAATATTGTTTCCTGAAGAGAGCCCCATTTACCAAGACGATAATGCTCTGATTCACACAGCTGGTGTTGTCAAATGGTTTGCAGATGAAATTTTGCATCTTCTCTGGGCGCTGCAGTCACCAGACCTCAATATCATAGAGCCACTATGGTCGATTTTGTAGAACAAGGTTTGGGCTCATTTTCCACCTCCAACATCTCTGCGAGAAGTGGAATGATTTTTGCATGAAGAGTGGTATCAGATTCCATTATCCGCCATCCAAGACTTTTTTTTTTTTTGGCAATTCCCAGGAGAATTCAGGCCGTCTTGAATGCCAAAGGCAGTCCAACACCATATTAGGTAACGATTTTCTCCTTTTACCTGGTGTTTCCATTCTTTTGTCCAACCCCTGTATTTGCTCCTTATCCCGGGACCCCTAGACACAGTGAACATGTAGCTTTTTGCAGTGGGTTGGCACTGCAAGGTTAGATGTTTTCTAATTCCTGGAGTTGGGTTTTAATGAACGAGCACTATTTGTACAAGGGACCATACTTGTCCATAGTTGTGGTCAAGGTAATAAAACATTTCTTTTATGTTTGTCTCAGCCCCCCCCCCGCCGGATATTTGTCGGTGAATCCAGCAATAGAACCACTGAAAAGGGTGAGATAGTTTCTTAGGGGAGTCAAAAGACTTTGTAGACAAGTAACATTCGGCCAGCTCCACGTTCTCCACTGACTCTAGAACACAGGTGTCAAACACAAAACCCGAGGGCCAAGTCCGGCCCTCCAGGCCATTTCATGTGGCCCTCAGACTTCTTCTGCAGCTGTGGCACTCCCTCGTCTCCACCTTGTCTCAGCAGCAGGGGCGGACTGACAACTCATCGAGGAAGAAACTGCATGTTGCCTGGCTGTGTAGGACTGTAGGGGGAACAAAAAAAAAATATGGGGGACTCCTAAGGAGGTAGTGCTACACGTAGAATTCAGGAAGGTAGATAAACTTCAGCCTTTAGAACCAATTTACGTAGACTCTTCCTAGGCCCTCCATCAGGGGTGGACTGACAACTCATGGGGCCCCCGGGCAATAGGGGATCATGGGGCCCCTGTGTCCTTGCCCACACTCAAAAAAGCTTATGAAAAGTACCAATGGCATCTCATGGGGCCCCCCACCGACCCCGGGCCCTCGGGCAGTGCCAGCAGTCAGATCTCCTCCACCAGATCCTGCTCTTCTCCATGAAGCCACAAAGAGGCTCATTTCTGCAACCCCCCACCCTTGGTCTCAGCAATTGGCAGCAGAGAGGAGGACAGAACTCCTCCTACAGTTCGTGCACGTCTCCGTGCAGCCACAGCACCCCCTTGTCTCCACCTCCCCTGCAGACTTCAGCAGCTAACGCCAGCCCTCCTTTGGTCCTCCTCCAGACCCTGCACTTTCTGTTTCCCAGCTCCACCATCAGCTTCTTCCTTGCAGCAGCACAAGGTAAAGGGGGTGCGTTGTGATGTAGGGGAGGATGGGGGGCTCTGGACATCTAGTCGTACAGATACAAGGGCAACCATAATGCTGATGTGGCCCGCCATGAAATTGAGTTTGACACCCCTACTCTAGATAATAGATTGTAGGAGATCTATGTAAAGCATGGGTGGGCAACTGCGGCCTCCAGCTGTCATGGAACTACATGTCCCATGAGGCATTGAAAGGCTGACAGTTGCATCATGACTCCCAGAGCTATGATGGGACTTGTAGTTCCACAGCAGCTGGAGGGCCACAGTTGCCCACCCCTGGTGTAAAGCATACCCCTTCGAATGACACATTCTGGTTCGTGTTCTAATATAAGGATGTACCAGGGTGGATGAGCAGAGCGGTAGCCATGTGTTCCTGGTGTAGCTAAATATGGACCTGATCTGAAGGTGTATAGCAATGTCATTGCCAACATTGAGACAAAACAATGCAATTGAAAATGTTTGAAATCTTCACGTGTGTGGCCAACTTGGTTGTTATCATCCAGATATTGCAAAATTCTGGATAACGAGCCCGGCTTGCAATCATTGGGTGCTGTCTGACCTCCCGGTGGGTTATGGCATGGAGAGATCTTCTACTTTTTGGGTGATTTCTCTGCACACGGGTCCGATCCTTCACCCAGGGGACTGAAATGAGAAAACGACCCTAATTCTCCACTCAAGTCTATGTGCTTTGCTGCGTTTTGGCCGTCACATGACAACGCATGGGAAGAGGAATCCAATTAATGTCTACGTGGCCCGTTCACAAGGTGCTCATGTGTGGATTGGTGAGAGGTGCAGTCCCTTCTTTTGGTGCATCACAGAGCATTTTTGGCCCCGTAGACCTCAGTGGGAGCTCATGAAAAATGCATGAGAATACAGACACAAATGTGAGCCGGCAGTCATGCTCCATCATCACCTTTGAGAAATAATCGTGGCTGATTGCTCTTTCAGTGTGCTCATTGATAGGCAGCTCTCTGTGTCTGTCATTCCTGGAGAGATCTTCTCTTGGACAGACAGGCGGTGACAGCCGGTATAGCTTGCATCTCAGGTCTGTACATTATAGGAGGAGGCGAGGGCCTACAGACCTACCTAGGTGTCACATAGTATAGGTAACTCCCTTCCCAAGCACCGTCTGCATGGAGTTTGTGTATTTTCCCCGTGCTTGGGGATTCTGTGAGTACCACACCTTCCTTTCAGAACACCAAAACATCCTGGTAGGTTAAGGGTTTGTGTACACGGAGGTTATTGTCCTGCGTTTGACAAACGTTTGAAGTGAATGTCACATGTAGGTTCAGTGTTGGCTCTTTTCTCAGGCACGTGGCTACCAGAACTTCTGGGCTTCACCTAGTGTGCCAGCGCCATAGCTAATCGGGAGAAAGCTCCCCTCATTGGTGCTCGCCTGGAGGGCTGAGCGATGCGTCATTTGACTTCAAGCAGCGCACTGTGCCTAGGCTGAACCCCCTGATGCAGGTCTATGCCTACCTAGTCATTAGTAAATCCTGTGTCTTCAGTGACTCCTGTGCACTTCTGTGTATCCAGTGACCCCTGTGTGCTCCCATGTCTCCAGTGACCCCTGTGTGCTCCCGTGTCTATATTGACCCCTGTGTACTCCTGCATCTCTGATGTCCCCTGTGTACTACTGTATCTCCAGTGACTCCTGTGTGCTCCCGTGTCTCCAGTGACTCCTGTGTGCTCCCGTGTCTCCAGTGACTCCTGTGTGCTCCCGTGTCTCCAGTGACTCCTGTGTGCTCCCGTGTCTCCAGTGACCCCTGTGTGCTCCCATGTCTCCAGTGACCCCTGTGTGCTCCCATGTCTCTAGTGACCCCATGTATTCCTGTGTCTCCAGTGATCCCTGTGTGCTCCTGTGTCTCCATTGACCCCTGTGTACTCCTGCATCTCTGATGTCCCCTGTGTACTACTGTATCTCCAGTGACTCCTGTGTGCTCCCGTGTCTCCATTGACCCCTGTGTGCTCCCGTGTCTCCAGTGACCCCTGTGTGCTCCCGTGTCTCCAGTGACCCCTGTGTGCTCCTGTATCTCTGATGTCCCCTGTGTACTACTGTATCTCCAGTGACTCCTGTGTGCTCCCGTGTCTCCAGTGACCCCTGTGTGCTCCATGTCTCCAGTGACCCCTGTGTGCTCCCATGTCTCCAGTGACCCCTGTGTGCTCCCATGTCTCCAGTGACCCCTGTGTGCTCCCATGTCTCCAGTGACCCCTGTGTGCTTCCATGTCTCTAGTGACCCCATGTATTCCTGTGTCTCCAGTGATCCCTGTGTGCTCCTGTGTCTCCAGTGATCCCATGTATTCCTGTGTCTCCAGTGACCCCTGTGTGCTCCCGTGTCTCCAGTAACCCCTGTGTACTACTGTATCTCAATTGAGCCCATGTATTCCTATGTCTCCAGTGACCCCTATGTGTTCCTGCATCTCCAGTGACTCCTGTGTCTCCATTGACCCGTGTCTCCAGTGACTCCTGTGTCTCCAGTGACCCCTATGTGTTCCTGCATCTCCAGTGACTCCTGTGTCTCCATTGACCCCTATGTACTACTGTGTCTCCAGTGACTCCTGTGTCTCCATTGACCCCTATGTACTACTGTATCTCCAGTGAACCCTATGTGCTCCCATGTCTCCAGTGACCCCTATGTGCTCCCATGTCTCCAGTGACCCCCGTGTACTCCTGTATCTCTGATGTCCTCTGTGTACTACTGTATCTCCAGTGACTCCTGTGTGCTCCCGTGTCTCCAGTGACTCCTGTGTGCTCCCAGGTCTCCAGTGATCCCTGTGTGCTCCCGGGTCTCCAGTGACCCCTGTGTGCTCCCGTGTCTCCAGTGACCCCTGTGTGCTCCGTGTCTCCAGTGACCCCTGTGTGCTCCCGTGTCTCCAGTGACCCCTGTGTGCTCCGTGTCTCCAGTGACCCCTGTGTGCTCCGTGTCTCAAGTGACCACCGTGTGTTCCATGTCTCCAGTGACCCCATGTATTCCTGTGTCTCCAGTGACCCCCTGTGTGCTCCTGTGTCTCCAGTAACCCCTGTGTACTACTGTATTTCAATTGACCCCGTGTATTCCTATGTTTCCAGTGACCCCTATGTGTTCCTGTGTCTCCATTGACCCCTGTGTACTCCTGTGTCTCCAGTGACTCCTGTGTCTCCATTGACCCCTGTGTACTCCTGTGTCTCCAGTGACCCCTATGTGCTCCCATGTCTCCAGTGACCCCCGTGTACTCCTGCATCTCTGATGTCCCCTGTATACTACTGTATCTCCAGTGACTCCTGTGTGCTCCCGTGTCTCCAGTGACCTCTATGTGCTCCTGTATCTCCAGTGACCCCTGTGGGCTCCCGTGTCTCCAGTGACCCGTGTACTACTGTGTCTCCAGTGATCCCATGTATTCCTGTGTCTCCAGTGACCCCTGTGCACTCATGTGTCTCCAGTGACCCCTGTGTACTCCCGTATCTCCATTGACCCCATTTATTCCTGTGTGTCAAGTGATTCCTGTGTACTCATGTGTCTCCAGTGACCCCTGCGTGCTCCCGGGTCTCCAGCGACCCCTGTGTACTCCCGGGTCTACAGCGACCCCAGTGTGCTCCTGGGTCTCCAGTGACCCCATGTATTCCTGTGTCTCCAGTGACCCCTGTGTGCTCCCGTGTCTCCAGTGACCCCTGTGTACTACTGTATCTCCACTGACCCCATGTATTCCTATGTCTCCAGTGACCCCTATGTGTTCCTGTGTCTCCAGTGACTCCTGTGTCTCCAGTGACCCCTATGTGTTCCTGTGTCTCCAGTGACTCCTGTGTCTCCAGTGACTCCTGTGTCTCCAGTGACCCCTGTGTACTACTTTATCTCCAGTTACCACTATGTGCTCCCATGTCTCCAGCGACCCCTGTGGGCTCCCGTGTCTCCAGCGACCCCTGTGGGCTCCCGTGTCTCCAGCGACCCCTGTGGGCTCCCGTGTCTCCAGCGACCCCTGTGGGCTCCCGTGTCTCCAGCGACCCCTGTGGGCTCCCGTGTCTCCAGCGACCCCTGTGGGCTCCCGTGTCTCCAGTGACCCCTGTGGGCTCCCGTGTCTCCAGTGACCCCTGTGGGCTCCCGTGTCTCCAGTGACCCCTGTGTGCTCCCGTGTCTCCAGTGACCCCTGTGGGCTCCCGTGTCTCCAGTGACCCCTGTGGGCTCCCGTGTCTCCAGTGACCCCTGTGTGCTCCCGTGTCTCCAGTGACCCCTGTGTGCTCCTGTATCTCCATTGACCCCATTTATTCCTGTGTGTCAAGTGACCCCTGTGTACTCATGTGTCTCCAGCGACCCCTGTGTGCTCCCGGGTCTCCAGCGACCCCTGTGTGCTCCCGGGTCTCCAGCGACCCCTGTGTGCTCCCGGGTCTCCAGCGACCCCTGTGTGCTCCCGGGTCTCCAGTGACCCCTGTGTGCTCCAGTGATCTCTATGTACTCCTGTGTCTCCAGTGACCCCTGTGTGCTCCTGTGTCTACAGTGACCCCTATGTGCTCCTGTGCTTCTACTGACCCCCGAGTGTTCCCGTGTTTGCAGTGCACCCCATGATTCCAAGTACAGATCTAAGCACCCCCCTCTCTCCAGGCATGTCCCTGTGACTCCAGTGCGTGCTCTGCACCTGTGTCTCCATGCAGGCTCTGGTATGCACTGCAGTTGTCTGGCCTGCCATACTTCATAGACAGAAATGCAATGGAATGGAAAAGGCTGCGTTTGAGGCGAACACTCATCTACATTGGACTTGACTGGCAACTACTCAATATGGTCCAACACTGTGTATGTGTGTGCGGCCGTAGTATGGAGGTTCAAATATAAGGCCCCCCATACACAACACGGTGACACTCGCATGTCTCTGATCATGTCAGACACCCATGGCTGACCATTCTGCAATCCATCAGAATGGTGGGAAAATCTTTCCCAATTGATTCTGTTCCCCCCTCGGATAAGCCAGTGCTGAAGATTTTATCCAGATGGTTCAATAAACTATACACTATAAAATCACATCAATACCATTGACTTTGGCTCAGTCCAGTTGATACCGAAAGAAACGGAAAGAAATTGTGCTGGTCGTTCATTGGGTGGCCACACACACGTACCAATGTAATCATTCAATCGACCAATCAATGCCACCAAGCTGAGTTTAGTGAAAATTTGAAACACAAGACCCTCCATTCAAATGATTTAGTAAGCTGCCAGTCAATGTCATCTCTGTCAAGCGATGGAATTTTGGGGGCCCATTCACACCACAGGGCATGAGTTATGATACGCATAATGTACGCAAGCTGCATTGCGTTGTACATTCGTGATTTAACCCCTCGCCCTCCAGAGGATTTACCCCCCTTCCTGACCAGGCCATTTTTCGTGTTACCAGGCTGCGTTACAGTAACTGACAATTGCGCGGTCATGCAACGCTGCACCCAAATGAATTATGTCCTATTCCCCCCAAAAATAGAGCTTTCTTTCGGTGGTATTTGATCGCCTGTGCATTTTTTTTTTTTGCGCTATACAAAAAAAAAAGACAGACAATTTTGGAAAAAAAACAATATTTTTGACCTTTTGCTATTAAACATGTCCGATAAAAAAATGAAAAAAAATAAAATTTTGTCATAAATTTTGGCCAAAATGTATTCCTCTACTAAAAAAAAATCCCAATACGTGTAAATGAATTGGTTTACGTGAAAGTTATAGCGTTTACAAATGGCGGTATATGTACTGGGATTTTTTTATTCTAATAATGGTGGCGATCAGCGACTTATAGCGGGACTGTGGCGGGCATTCTGACACTGGGGGGAAACTGACTTGGTGTCATTGACATCCCCAGTGACACCAATACAGTGATCAGTGCTAATAAACAGCACTGACACTGTACTAATGGCACTGGGCAGGAAGGGGTTAACATGTGGGGCGATCAAAGGGTTAACTGTGTGCCGTGAGTGTTTTACTATGAGGCTGTGTCTGTCCTTTACACTGTAAGCATTCTGCTTTGTATGGCTCTGCCATGCAGAGCCATACAAAGAAGTGTGCAGGAGTTGACAGGGGAGAGAACATACAGTTCTCTCCCCCATCGGTAGAGCTCAGCGATTACCAGGTGCTGGCGAGTAATCACCGGCTGGGAACCCGCGATTGATAGCCAAGGCCACAAATAGCGGCGTGGGTAGTGCGCGTGCGGCCCGTGCGCGCCCCCTTACCCGGAATTGCAAAATCACGTGTATATATATATATATATATATATATATATATATATATATATATATATATATGATTTTGCGCATCCCTGCTGCCCTGTAGCAGTATATCTGCTATAGGGCAATGGGAAAGCAGTTACAATAAAGGGTTGGGGACTTCTTTCCATGCGTTTCTCTTGGGTACAGCAGCCCAATCAGATGAATGGGCTGTTGTACCTACAAGGAATGCACAGCAACGCGCATGCACATATGTGAACCACGGCTAAATGGTACCAAAGGGCAGTGCGTTTTGGTGTGGTTCAGGAAAACGAGCAACTTTTCACTTTTCACCCACAGGGAAATGCTCTGCACTTTAGCAGACATGCCATTATTGCTGACTGACACCCGCACGCACCCATGGCGCTTTTTAATGCACGCCAAGTCGCATCATATGTCACAGCACCATGCGGTTTAGGAGCAGTGTGTCAGGGATTTATTTTTCTATGCTTCTCGCTGGTACAGCCAGGGGCGTATTTACCACAAGGCAAACAAGGCATTTGCCTAGGGCTGCATTTTTCAGGGGGGCAGCGCCACCCCCCCCGGAAGAAGGGATGGAACAATGGACACACGCGGCATGGGGACCAGGTGGGATCCGACTCCGCAGGGGCGTACTGACAAATCATGGGGCCCCCAGGCAATAGGGGATCATGGGGCCCCTGTGTCCTTGCCCAAACTCAAAAAAGCCTATGAAAAAGGTACCAGGGGCATCTCATGGGGCCCCCAAACGGTCAGTCCGCCCCTGGATCTGAGAGAGGCTGTGGGCTGCTTGATGGTGTATGCAGAGCCCGACTCTTGTTCCTGGGGATGTCTGGAGCTGTGAAGGTGAGTGTCTTTCTTTCTTGACAAGGGATGGGGGGGGGGTATTAGTGGAAGACTCTCTCAGGTGGGGGGTGGGCAGGGGTGTTGTTGGTCAATGTCAGGTTCTCTCCATGGGGGGGGGGGGTGCTCGATTTGTGTGTTGCCTAGGGCCACTGGGTGCAGCAGGCCACCCAGATGAATGGACAGCTGTTCCCTCGAGCTGCATGCGAAAATGCGTGCGCACATATGTGTACCAGGGCTAAATGGCACTCGCACGCGTCTGTCAAAGGTGCGGGAAAATGTGTGATTTTGCATGTGTTTTCCCGCACGGCGTCTGGTGTGAATGAGCCTTCAAAGAGCTCTCTTCTCTGTGCTTCCACGCTTGATTTGGATCAAACCACCCACCATACCGTGATGGTGATAATCAGACAGGAGCGCATGGTGAAACTAACAGAGCCGCATTGCCTGCAAAATCTCCATTCATTAAAGAAGATCCATTAAAAAGGATCCAAAGTTGGGTGATAAAAAAATGGCGAAGGATCCATATGTATGAAGGGGACCTCTTTCACCAAAACTAGTGAAACGTCAGGCGGCTTGGACAGCTTGGCCTGCGCTGACGCGGGAAGGGTTAATCCCAGGCTGAGTATTAACTACAAACACGAAGGAAGGGCGCCGCGCCGGGCGATCGCAGAGGCCTGGGTGTGTGAGGGCGTAATCCCAACCGCTCTGTGCAAAAGTGATTAAAGGAGCAGGGCCGTCCCTTGGACTGTCAGTGCGAAAATAACGACCCCCTCCAATATGTCCCCCCGGGGAGTGCCGGGTCCCCTTGTACCGGGGGAAGGACAGGCTCTCCATTGTCAGCGCCCTCCCTTCTCTGTGACATAACAATCCCTCATTTAATCCTCTGCTTGCAGGCGCAGGCATGGAACCGCCACACAGCAAATTACGTATCGGCACAGAAAGGACACAAATAGTCCCAACTCCTCCCCCCTCCTCGCTGCCGCCGCCGCCGAGCACTTCCTAAACCCCTGAAACAACATCGCGCAGAAAAATTGGCCGCTTACCTCTTTTCAAACTCCGACGTTCCTCGGCTGGAGATGACGCTGCTTGTTGGGATCCAGTTCACCCGGCAGCGCTCTATGAAGCGGTCGGTGGGTCGCTGGAAGCGTGTCAGGCTGCGTACACACCGGCGCTGGGCGCTGAGGAGCGCGGTGCGTTCACCTTGGGACCCGGCATGCCAGGGAGGGTTAGGTTTGATGCTGCGGAGGAAGGTGGAGGGAAGATTGCAGACATGGACCGTGCATTTGGCTGGTTGGTGTTCCGCCGGTGCAACGTGTATTCCTGGGGGGTACGGCGTGACGGATTGGAGTGTTAGTGAGCGATATATATTATATATTACAGGGAGGCCGCCAGATATTCCTCGTTATTCACAAACACAATACATTGCTTCTCGGTGAGGGAAATCCGCGTTGTTCATTCGCAGCTTGATGGCTGCTATCCCCTCTGTAACCCTCACAATTATCAACCCCACAACACTAATATGTACACTTACTCTAACCCTCCCTGTAACCCCAAAACTAACCCCCCCGTGACCCCAATACTAACCCTCCCTGTAATCCCAAAACTAACCCCCCCGTGACCCCAATACTAACCCTCCCTGTAATCCCAATATTAACCCTCCCTGTAACCCCAAAACTAACCTCCCGTGACCCCAACCCTCCCTGTACCCCAAAACTACCCCCCCGTGACCCCAACACTAACCCTCCCTGTAACCCCAACAATAACCTTCCCTGTAACCCCAAAACTAACCCCCCGTGACCCCAACACTAACCCTCCCTGTAACCCCAACAATAACCCCCCCATGACCCCAACAATAACCTTCCCTGTAACCCCAACAATAACCCCCCTAAACCCCAACTCTAATCCTCCCTGTAACCCCAAAACTAACTCCCCTCATGACCCCAACACTAACTCTCCCTTTAACCCCAACTCTAACCCCCCTGTGACCCCAACACTAACCCTCCCATGACCCCAACACTAACCCTCCCTGTAGCCCCAACTCTAACCCTCCCTGTAACCCCAACACTAACCTTCCCTGTAACCCCAACACTAACCCTCCCTGTAACCCCAACAATAACCCTCCCTGTAACCCCAAAACTAACCCCCCCGTGACCCCAACTCTAACCCTCCCTGTAACCCCAACACTAACCTTCCCTGTAACCCCAAAACTAACCCCCCCCGTGACCCCAACACTAACCTTCCCTGTAACCCCAACAATAACCCCCCTTAAACCCAACTCTAACCCTCCCTGTAACAACAACAATAACACCCCCGTGACCCCAACACTAACCCCCCCCATGACCCCAACACTAACCCTCCCTGTAGCCCCAACTCTAACCCTCCCTGTAACCCCAACACTAACCTTCCCTGTAACCCCAATACTAACCCTCCCTGTAATCCCAAAACTAACCCCCCCGTGACCCCAACACTAACCCTCCTTGTAACCACAACAATAACCCCCCCATGACCCCAACTCTAACCCTCCCTGTAACCCCAACAATAACCCCCCATGACCCCAACACTAACCCCCCCGTGACCCCAACACTAACCCTCCCTGTAATCCCAAAACTAACCCTCCCTGTAATCCCAACAATAACCCCACTACCCCCCCGTGACCCCAAAACTAAACCTCTCTGTAACCCCAACACAAACCCTCCTTGTAACCCCAACACTAACCCTCCCTGTAATCCCAACAATAACCCCCCCGTGACCACAAAACTAACCCTCTCTGTAACCCCAACACTAACCTTCCCTGTAATCCTAACACTGACCCTCTCTGTAACTTTAACACTAACCCTCCCTGTAATCCCAACAATAACCCCCCCGTGACCCCAAAACTAACCCTCTCTGTGACCCCAACAATAACCCCCCATGACCCCAACACTAACCCTCCCTGTAACCCCAACAATAACCCCCCCCATAACCCCAACACTAACCCTTACTGTAACCCCAACACTAACCTTCCCTGTAACTCCAACACTAACCCTCCCTGTAACCCCAACACTAACCTTCCCTGTAACCCCAACACTAACCCCCCTCCACCAAAACCCCAACACTAACCTTCCCTGTAACCCCAACACTAACCCCCCTCCCCCATAACCCCAACACTAACCCTTCCTGTAACGTCAACACTAACCCTTCCTGTAACGTCAACACTAACCCTCCCTGTAACCCCAACACTAACCCTCCCTGTAAACCCAACACTAACCCTCCCTGTAACCCCAACACGCCCTCCCTGTAACCCCAACACTAACCCTCCCTGTAATCCTAACACTAACCTTACCTGTAACCCTAAAACCAACCCCCCCCCCCCGTAACCCCAACTAACTTATCCTGTAACCCCAACACTAATCCTCCCTGTAACCCCAACACTTATTATCTGTGTAACTTGAACACCAACCCTTCCTGCACCTTAATGCATCCTCTCTGTAACCACAACAATAATGAACTTCTGTAACTTTAACATGAGTTCCCCCTGTAACCCTAACACTAAAGGTTCCAGCAGGGGCGGGCTGACAACTCACGGTGCTCCCGGGCAATAGGGGATCATGGGGCCCCTGTGTCCTCACACACACACTCAAACCACATCCAAAAAAGCCTATGAAAGGTACCAGGGGCTTCTCATGGGGCCCCCTACTGGCCCTGGGCCCTCGGGCAGTGCCCGAGTGCCCAAATGGTCAGTCCGCCCCTGGGTTCCAGTAATTCTGGCACTGACCCCCACCTTTAACTCCAGCTCTTACCCTCCCTGTAACCCTAACACTATTCCTCCCTATAGCTCCCATTCCGGTACTAAGAAGACATGTTGGGTTAGGGGCCCCTATTTAGAGATCCTTCACCATTCAGGCATTGATCAGAGCCGGGACCCCAGTCTAAGGTTACCCCCCAAATCCCTTTAAACCCAAACACATATTAATGACACGGGTTCTGGGGCTGATTAAGGTGGTAATTAAACTCACTTGGTGCCTTATCTGCATTAAATCAGCCCCAGAACCTGTGTAACTAATATGTGTTCGGGTTTAAAGGGATGAGGTGACAACCCTACCCCAGTCAGTGACACACGCTGGGCATTATATACCTACCTACTCCCCGCCCAGCTCCCAGCAGAGGGAAGGCTTCCAACACTAATTTCCTTTGAGACTGGGATGTCATGTGACCCAATAACAAGAAGCTGCGGCTAAGGAAACATTGTCCACTGACCACCAATATAATGGGGACCTTCTCAATTGGCCACCAAGCTATGGGGACCATTCTCCACCTACCACCAATATAATGGGGACCTTCTCAAATGACCACCAAGCTAAGGGGACCATTCTCCACTGACCACCAATATAATGGGGACCTTCTCAAATGACCACCAAGCTAAAGGGACCATTCCCCACCTACCACCAATATAATGAGGACCTTCTCAAATGACCACCAAGCTAAAGGGACCATTCTCCACCTACCACCAATATAATGGTGACCTTCTCAAATGACCACCAAGCTAAAGGGACCATTCTCCACTGACCACCAATATAATGGGGACCTTCTCAATTGGCCACCAAGCTATGGGGACCATTCTCCACCTACTACCAATATAATGGGGACCTTCTCAAATGACCACCAAGCTAAGGGGACCATTCTCCACCTACCACCAATATAATGGGGACCTTCTCAAATGACCACCAAGCTAAGGGGACCATTCTCCACCTACCACCAATATAATGGGGACCTTCTCAAATGACCACCAAGCTAAGGGGACCATTCTCCACCTACCACCAATATAATGGGGACTTTCTTAAATGACCACCAAGCTAAGGGGACCATTCTCCACCTACCACCAATATAATGGGGACTTTCTCAAATGACCACCAAGCTAAGGGGACCATTCTCCACCTTCCATCAACGCTTCAGAGCACGTCACTGACCACCAGCTTAGAGAACACTGCACTTAACAACTATGTAAGGGGGAACTACTCTGTCCTCCAATGTAAAATAAAACTACACTGATCACCAATGTAAGATGGAACTACACCGACCACCAATGTAAGATGGAACTACACCGACCACCAATGTAAGATAGAACTACACCGACCACCAATGTAAGATGGAACTACACCGACCACCAATGTAAGATAGAACTACACCGACCACCAATGTAAGATGGAACTACACCAACCACTAATGTAAGATGGAACTACACTGATGACCAATGTAAGATGGAACTACACCGACCACCAATGTAAGATGGAACTACACCGACCACCAATGTAAGATGGAACTACACCAACCACTAATGTAAGATGGAACTACACCGACCACCAATGTAAGATGGAACTACGCCGACCACCAATGTAAGATGGAACTACACCGACCACCAATGTAAGATGGAACTACACGACCACTAATATAAGATGGAACTACACCGACCACCAATGTAAGATGGAACTACATCGACCACCAATGTAAGATGGAACTACACCGACCACCAATGTAAGATGGAACTACACCGACCACCAATGTAAGATGGAACTACACCGACCACCAATGTAAGATGGAACTACACCGACCACTAATGTAAGATGGAACTACACCGACCACCAATGTAAGATGGAACTACACCGACCACCAATGTAAGATGGAACTACACCGACCACCAATGTAAGATGGAACTACACGACCACTAATGTAAGATGGAACTACACCGACCACCAATGTAAGATGGAACTACATCGACCACCAATGTAAGATGGAACTACACGGACCACCAATGTAAGATGGAACTACACGGACCACCAATGTAAGATGGAACTACACGGACCACCAATGTAAGATGGAACTACACTGATGACCAATGTAAGGGGGAACTACACTGACCACTAATGTAAGGGGGAACTACACTGACCACTAATGTAAGGGGGAACTACACTGACCACCAATAGGAGGGAACTACACTGACCATTAATGTAACGGGAACTACACTGATCACCAATGTAAGATGGAACTACACGGACCACCAATGTAAGATGGAACTACACCGCCCACCAATGTAAGATGGAACTACACTGATGACCAATGTAATTTGGAACTACACTGACCACTAATGTAAGGGGGAACTACACTGACCACCAATAGGAGGGAACTACACTGACCATTAATGTAACGGGAACTACACTGATCACCAATGTAAGGGGAACTACACTGATCACCAATAGGAGGGAACTACACTGATCACCAATAGGAGGGAACTACACTGATCACCAATGTAAGGTGAACTACACTGATCGACAATGAAAGGGGAACTACACTGACCACTAATGTAAGGGGGAACTACACTGATCACCAATTTAAGGGGAACTACACTGACCACTAATGTAACGGGAACTACACTGACCACCAATAGGAGGGAACTACACTGATCACCAATGTAAGGGGAACTATACTGACCACTAATGTAAGGGGAACTATACTGACCACTAATGTAAGGGGGAACTACACTGACCACCAATAGGAGGGAACTGCACTGATCACCAATGTAAGGGGAACTACACTGACCACTAATGTAGGAGGCAACTACAGTGACCACCAATGTAAGAAGGAAGTGCAGTGACCACCAATGTAATGGGAACCTTCTGAAATGATCGCCAAGTTAAGCAGACCATTCCCCACCTACCACCGATGTAATGGAGCTCCACACTGACCACAATGTATGGGAACACTGCAATGACTGCACTGTAATGGGACATTTCTCCACTGACCGCCAGGAACTGCCACTGTGAGGGTCCCTGATCTGGTCATTCTAATTTGCTGAATTTCAATGTTATCACTGAAAGGAATTGAGGCGGGGCTCCCAGAGTCCTGAGCGATCTTTATTCCTCCGTAGTACGCAGGCCGCTCTCCACTCCTATCAGAGGACAATGTGTGACCTTGGCAGGATCCCGCTCTGACTTTCTGCGGGGAACATCGTAGGAACGCTTTATTGTTGCAGTGCTATGGCAACTTTGTCTCCCTGGTGGTGTCTGACAGCTCAGCGGCGGGAGGAGCTGAATGCGACTTCTCACACCTTACAGCACGTCAAGGAAGCCCACGATGAAAGCGCATGTAAACGCGCATTGCAAACAGGCGCACACAGGCGCAAAGCCAGTCTGACAACCCTGGAAATGGACCATCTGGTCTGTCTGTGAAGGTCCTCACTCATCCAGGTTATGGAGGTCCTCACTCATCCAGGTCATGGAGGCCTTCACTCATCCAGGTCATGGAGGCCTTCACTCATCCAGGTCATGGAGGTCCTCACTCATCCAGGTCATGGAGGCCCTCACTCATCCAGGTCATGGAGGTCCTCACCAGGGGTGAACTAACCATTTGAAAATCGGGCACTGCCCGAGGGCCCGGGGTCAGTAGGGGGCTCCATGAGATGCCCCTGGTACCCTTTTCATAGGCTTTTTTGAGTTTGGGCAAAGACATGGGCCCCATGATCCCCTATTGCCCAGGGGCCCCATGAGTTGTCAGTCCGCCCCTGGTTCTCACTCATCCAGGTTATGGAGATCCCCACTCATCCAGGTCACGGAGGTCCTCAGTCATCCAGGTCACGGAGGTCCTCAGTCATCCAGGTCACGGAGGTCCGGAGGTCCCCACTCATCTAGGTCACGGAGGTCCCCACTCATCCAGGTCACGGAGCTCCTCACTCATCCAGGACACGGAGGTCCTCACTCATCCAGGTCACGGAGGTCCCCACTCATCCAGGTCACGGAGGTCCCCACTCATTCAGGTCACGGAGGTCCTCACTCATCCAGGTCACGGAGGTCCTCACTCATCCAGGTCACGGAGGTCCTCACTCATCCAGGTCACGGAGGTCCTCAGTCATCCAGGTCACGGAGGTCCGGAGGTCCCCACTCATCTAGGTCACGGAGGTCCCCACTCATCCAGGTCACGGAGCTCCTCACTCATCCAGGACACGGAGGTCCTCACTCATCCAGGTCACGGAGGTCCCCACTCATCCAGGTCACGGAGGTCCCCACTCATCCAGGTCACGGAGGTCCCCACTCATCCAGGTCACGGAGTTCCTCACTCATCCAGATCACGGAGGTCCCCACTCATCCAGGTCACGGAGTTCCTCACTCATCCAGGTCACGGAGGTCCCCACTCATCCAGGTCACGGAGTTCCTCACTCATCCAGGTCATGGTATGGCTAGCAGTATACTCCAAGCTGGACATTTACTGGGCACATTTCTGTCGATTTCAACCACTTTCAATCGATCTGGAATTGAAATCCTGAGCCATCGAATGTGGAAATTGGGGGTTTCGATTGACTGCGAGGAGATGGGATAGAAATGGCTTAATTGAACATGACGGGAAAATCTGATCATTAAGGACTCGTTCACGTGTGCTTTGATCTCTGAAGAGTGATCTGCATTCAGATCGCTCTTCAGAGAGCATTTGACAGGCAGTGAGGAGGTGTAACATTGCCTGATCACCGCCTACTGTAACCTCTTGATCCCCGCGCTAGTCCTCCACAACCCCGTTCATCGCATGTGATTGCAGGGTGGCCCCCGTTCGCTTGACGTTCGTCGGGGGTGCTATGCCCCCTAAAAGTGATAAGGGGGAAAATTCTAGCCCTGCAGTTGAGCTACACTTTTACTGCCCCCCAAACTGCTACCTCCATTAACTGCAGAGGCAGAGGCCATAGAATGTGTACACTCTGATCGCCGTAGTAGTTGGCAAGGAAAAGGGGGGCAATAAAAAAGTGGCTCAATTGTTAGGTTTTACCCCCCCCCCCCCCCCCCCCAAATTCATATGTGAGTGAGCCCTTACTCTTACAAAATTATTGTTTGGGTTTTTTTGTTTGTTTTTGATTGATTTTTTTTCCCAACAACTCATTGAAGCTGTTCGTCGGTATCGATCAACCTCAGGCAATCGATCAAACTCCCGGGCTGTTTTTAAAGCGAACGCCTTCAGTTCCCAGGGTGATGGGAAGTCTTTGAAGTTACCTGGAAATTGCCCGGTGTATGGCCAGCCTGGGGTGGTGTTCACAGGCATTGTACTCAAATGAAACATGCAGCCGCAAGATGTGCGATTTAGGGAAAAATTCATTATTTTTCTTCGATTTGTTTAAATCTGACCTCCGGCCTCCCCTCCAGTTTTGCCGGCTCCTCTCCTGGACTGAAATGTCTTCCTCTGATTTCACCGCACACTGTGAGCTTCTCACCATGTGCAATAGAAGCCGCAGCAAGTCAGATAGAGCTCCGCTTCATTTCCTGGCTGGAGGACGTCCAGCGTTATCTAGCTCTTTCCTCCCCAGCCTGACTGTTCCTGGCCCCGCCCCTTTCATTTGTTGGATTTCAGTTCTTGCAATCACAGAGGCTCAACATCACATGTGGGCGTTACCTATGTAAATAGAGCCTGCCTAGGAACACCCACTCCTCCAAACTGACATCCACCCACTAAGAAGGCATTTTGAAATTTGGATAACTCCTCCCTAAGAGCCGGCCCACTGCTTGCATCAGGGCTGAGAGCTCTTCAGAGGAGTACTGAGGTCGGGTGCAGGGGGCGTATTTATCACAAGGCAAACAAGGCATTTGCGTAGGGCGGCATTTTTCAGGGGGGCAGCACCACCCCCCGGAAGAAGGAAAGGAAGAGGGGACACACGCAGCATGGGGACCAATTGGGATACGAGAAGGGCTGCTTGATGGTGTATGAAGAGCCTGACTCTTGGGGATGCCCGGAGCGGTGAAAGTGAATGTCTGGGGTGCAGTGGTAGTGGAAGGCTCTCTTGGGTGGGGGGGGGGGCTGGGGTATTGGCAGGTGCCAAAAAAGCAAAGCTGTCCTTGAACCCCAATGAGCAGCTTTGCTTAGGCAGAGATGATGTCATCAGTCTGCTGCAGGCAGTAAGAAGCATTTCCTCAGTCTCCCCTCCCCCAGGGATCACACTGCAACATTGTAACTTTGTAGCAAGTCAGGTGAGAAGCAGCAGCAAGGGCTGATCTGTGTCAAACATTTGTGAACACAGCCAAGAACCGCACAGACACCAGGGTTTACATGACCGTGCCATCTCTAAGCTGGCATCGCAGTCCAGGAGGCAGATGGTGACCATGGATGATGCCAGAACAAAGATGGCGCCGTCCTTCTGGAGAGAAAAGCAAATGAAGGCGTTGTCAGGGGGAGTACTGTGATGTACCTACACTTACTTCTCATGTCCATTCTTCAAACATGGGAACCAGGGGCGGACTGACCATTTGGAAACCCGGGCACTGCCCGAGGGCCCGGGGTCAGTAGGGGGCCCCATGAGATGCCCCTGGTACCTTTTTTATAGGCTTTTTTGAGTTTGGGCAAGGACACAGGGGCCCCATGATCCCCTATTGCCCGGGGGCCCCATGAGGTGTCAGTCCGCCCCTGGTTCTCACTCATCCAGGTCACGGAGGTCCTCACTCAATGTCAAGCTCTCTTCATGGGGGAGGGGGGTATTGGTTGGTGTCAGGGGTCTCTCTTTGGGGGGGTGGGAGCTGATCTTTGTATTGCCTAGGGCAGCATGAAACCTAAATACACCACTGGCCGGGTGCTGTGATGTTTTCAGGAAGCTATATACAGCACTCTGCCGTCCCCTCCCACCAGCCATGATCTGCTTGCATTGCATAGAGAAGCACAGAGAACCGGTGATGATGTCACTGGGTCTAAATTTGAAGCTGCTGAATAGGATATGATGCATTCAGAAAGCCACAAAAGCGACAAACGTTCACACAGCTCTAATCGATCGGGATCACCGCATTCCAAATCTTTCAATGATCCTCCATAATGTGAATCAGCAAAACCGGATCGCCTGCGTACGTCGGCCCTAAAGCCCCCCTAACCGCCCAGCGGGGGCCCCTCTTAGCCTTCCAGATAATACAACCAATTTATCATCACCGAGCCGTATTGGAGAAAAAGATCTTCTTCCTTATCTGTCGCTGAGCTGCTAAGCCGGGGAAGATATCAGATTGGCCGATCATCCCGTGATTCATGTTTACATTGGCCCCTGTCATTGGCTTGTAGAAAGAGAACCGGTCATGGAAGACCCTTCTCCCTGTCTGGGGGGGTTAGTGGGGGGGCTGGACTCCAGGAAAGAACCTTGAAGAGGTATTAAACCACAAATGTCACATATTGCAGCTTCCCGATCATTAGATGTGGCGGCTGCATTAGTTTGCTTTTTTTTTTTATTATCCTTTCCCTCTGTTTTCTCCTGGTGATCTAGCCAGTAACACACCTCCTGTATTAGAGGGCCCCCACTCTGGATGACGGTGCACAGGAGGCACAGCGGACAACAGATGTATTAGCAGATTTAAATACACTAACAAATTAAAGAGTTACTGAACCCACAACAGTACAATCATCTGTGTACCATGCTTGTTATACTCACTGTGGGACCTAAGGGGTTAATCCTCCACATTGTGTAAAAAGGCCATTTGATCCTGTCTTCTCTAATCCTCCCCTTGTTTAAGTGACCACCTCTTATCTCCAGATAAGACAGGCTGAACTGTAAGCATTTTGCACATGCTCAGTTTGGTGTGTGTTGCTAGAGAGGTTTTTTTTTTTTTTTGTGAGACCGGATATATTGAATGCAGGGTCCTGGGAGACCAGATATAGTGAATGCAGGGTCCGGGAAGAGTGGATATAGTGAATGCAGGGTCCGGGGAGATCGGATATAGTGAATGCAGGGTCCGGGGAGAGCGGATATAGTGAATGCAGGGTCCGGGGAGACCGGATATAGTGAATGCAGGGTCCAGGAGAGCGGATATAGTGAATGCAGGGTCCGGGGAGAGCAGATATAGTGAATGCAGGGTCCGGGGAGACCGGATATAGTGAATGCAGGGTCCGGGGAGACCGGATATAGTGAATGCAGGGTCTGGGGAGACCGGATATAGTGAATGCAGGGTCCGGGGAGACCGGATATAGTGATTGCAGGGTCCGGGGAGACCGGATATAGTGAATGCAGGGTCCGGGGAGACCGGATATAGTGAATGCAGGGTCCAGGGGGACCGGATATAGTGAATGCAGGGTCCGGGGAGACCAGATATAGTGAATGCGGGGTCCGGGGAGAGCAGGTATAGTGAATGCAGGGTCCGGGGAGACCGGATATAGTGAATGCAGGGTCTGGGGAGAGCAGGTATAGTGAATGCAGGGTCCAGGGAGACCGGATATAGTGAATGCAGGGTCTGGGGAGACCGGATATAGTGAATGCAGGGTCTGGGGAGACCGGATATAGTGAATGCAGGGTCCAGGGAGAGCGGATATAGTGAATGCAGGGTCTGGGGAGACCGGATATAGTGAATGCAGGGTCTGGGGAGACCGGATATAGTGAATGCAGGGTCCGGGGAGACCGGATATAGTGAATGCAGGGTCTGGGGAGACCGGATATAGTGAATGCAGGGTCCAGGGGGACCGGATATAGTGAATGCAGGGTCCGGGGAGACCAGATATAGTGAATGCGGGGTCCGGGGAGAGCAGGTATAGTGAATTCAGGGTCCGGGGAGACCGGATATAGTGAATGCAGGGTCTGGGGAGAGCAGGTATAGTGAATGCAGGGTCCAGGGAGACCGGATATAGTGAATGCAGGGTCCAGGGAGACCGGATATAGTGAATGCAGGGTCCGGGGAGACCGGATATAGTGAATGCAGGGTCCGGGGAGACCAGATATAGTGAATGCAGGGTCCAGGGAGAGCGGATATAGTGAATGCAGGGTCCAGGGAGAGTGGATATAGTGAATGCAGGGTCCGGGGAGACCTGATATATTGAATGCAGGGTCCGGGGAGACCTGATATAGTGAATGCAGGGTCCGGGGAGACCAGATATAGTGAATGCAGGGTCCGGGGAGACCGGATATAGTGAATGCAGGGTCCAGGGAGAGCAGGTATAGTGAATGCAGGGTCCTGGGAGACCAGATATAGTGAATGCAGGGTCCGGGGAGACCGGATATAGTGAATGCAGGGTCCGGGGAGACCGGATATAGTGAATGCAGGGTCCGGGGAGACCGGATATAGTGAATGCAGGGTCCGGGGTTTAAGAACACCTTAAAGCCAAACTCCAGCTCACACTTTATAAGCATTTACAGCAGTTTTTTTTCCTTCTGAGATAAGGATTTTACATAAATAAAAGCTGATCATTGTAAGCACCTCTGAGTGGTAAACGGTTTCATCTGTGTAAACTGATACATTCTCCTGGAGAGTTTGCTCTTTTGAAAAACAACGGAATTGCCAACTGGAACCCCAGATGAAAATAGAAGAAAGAAAGCCTAAAAAAAGAAAACGAATGCAGCCATCACGTCTAAAGAACTGGTAAGCTGCAATAAAATAAATGTCTGCTGTGGGGTTTAAGCATTCCCCAAAGACAATGTTTCTAATTACTGCAATCATAAGTACCTGAAATCTGCTGATATATTAGCTGCCCGTATTCCCTGTTTACACCAGGACTCGTAAAGGGAAATCCATCTCAGTGAGGCCATCAGCTTGTTTGGACATGCAGAGTGGTGTCACTCTTTTATTTTCAGGCTCCGGAGGGGATTTGCTTACGGGAGGAGAGAGCAGAATGATGACTTCATCATGTGACTTCAAGGGCCCCTGATGTCATCTTGACCTTTAAGGGCACATTGACAGTGTAATTGTACCATTGACGTTTCATTCCACTCTTTGCACTGCAGCACGTTGCGGTGCGCTGAGGTGACGTGCAATGAGCTGAGATGCGTTGCTCGGGCATGCTGTATTTTTACTCAGTGCTCCTCAGTGCAGCATTTTGGTGTGAACAGGGTTTATAGAAAACAATTGTTGTCTATGTGCCCTTGCCTTGAACCTTCATTGATCTGTGCAGATCGATGCAGCTCAACGGACATGGTTTAAATGAGCCCCAACGGGAGTGATGAGGTCCATCCCTAGGTCATGTGATAGTGTTAGGGCTGCCGAGATCTGTTACTGAGGAGAAGGTCACGTTACCCACTTCCAGACAACAGAGGTACAAGTGGTGTGCCAGAAGGAGCTGATGAGCCCCTTGGGGATGGTGTCCCAGAAAGACACTTTGGGTTGCACCCCACCGTAGTGTTTCTTCACCAGCACTAGGTCACTTCACTTTATGCTTTTCTTGCACATCATCTTTGGGTGGGTCTTTTGGCCAGCTAGGTCAACACTTCCAGACAACAGAGGTACAAGTGGTGAACCAGGAGGAGCTGATGAGCCCCGTGGGGTGGTGTCTCAGGGGTGCCAGAAAGACACTTTGGATTGCACCCCACCGTAGTGTTTCTTCACCAGCACTAGGTCACTTCACTTTATGCTTTTCTTGCACATTATCTTTGGGTGGGTCTTTTGGCCAGCTAGGTCAATTTTTATAGCCCTTACCAAGTAATTGGTGGAACGCTTCCAGACAACAGAGGTACAAGTGGTGAACCAGGAGGAGCTGATGAGCCCCTTGGGGATGGTGTCCCAGAAAGACACTTTGGGTTGCACCACACCATAGTGTTTCTTCACCAGCACTAGGTCACTTCACTTTATGCTTTTCTTGCACATCATCTTTGGGTGGGTCTTTTGGCCAGCTAGGTCAATTTTTATAGCCTTTACCAAGTAATTGGTGGAGCACTTCCAGACAACAGAGGTACGAGTGGTGTGCCAGAAGGAGCTGATGAGCCCCTTGGGGATGGTGTCTCAGGGGTGCCAGGAAGACACTTTGGGTTGCACCACACCGTAGTGTTACTTCACCAGCACTAGGTCACTTCACTTTATACTTTTCTTGCACATTATCTTTGGGTGGGTCTTTTGGCCAGCTAGGTCAATTTTTATAGCCCTTACCAAGTAATTGGAGGAACACTTCCAGACAACAGAGGTATGAGTGGTGAACCAGGAGGAGCTGATGAGCCCCTTGGGGATGGTGTCCCAGAAAGACACTTTGGGTTGCACCACACCGTAGTGTTTCTTCACCAGCACTAGGTCACTTCACTTTATGCTTTTCTTGCACATCATCTTTGGTGGGCCTTTTGGCCAGCTAGGTCAATTTTATAGCCCTTACCAAGTAATTGGTGGAACAGATTTGGCTGGTCCCTAAGGAGTGGGGTCTACCTGGCTTCAGCCTAGGAGGACCATGGCATACCTTGCCTTTGTCAGGGGAGTTCAGAGCTAGAGACCCTTCTTCTTCTGAAGATTGGCTGTTTTCTGTACCCTCTGTGCACTTTTTTGTTGGCTTTCACAGCAGCACTTTTTTGTTCACAAGGGTTCGACAAAGCACCTCCAACCTTTGTGTAGAAAAAAAAAAAAAAAGAACAGTGAGCTTCTCGACCTTTTGGCTATGATTAAGTGCAGTATCTGTTCTTATCAGCGTTGCAGAAGGGGCGCTCCACTGTCATACTGGCCTTATGCCTGGGATAGCCAGCTGTATAGTACCCCTGCTGGTATGATGGGTTTCCTGAGGGTTCTTCCAGATGGGCAAAGAAACTGAACTGAGCATGTACTACATAAGGTGTAGGTCAGGAGTATTTCCCTGGTGTGGAGGGTTCTGAAGGGCCCAGTGCCTCCTGATTTGATTGGTGCTGCCTGGTTTGGCCAGAGGCTGGTATGGTAAGGGTCCATGGTCTCAAGCTCCCCCTGGGAGTGGTGCTCCAAGGGTGCCAGAGTAACTGTATGGGTTTGGCACCCTATTGAATTTCTCCAGCACTAGATCACATCTCTTGACTCTACTTGCACACACTTCTTGATCAGGCCCTTTGGCTAGTCCAGAGAAATTTGTATACCAGCTGGAAGGCCCGCCTTGTGTACTCTTGCATTTATATTGCACATATTTATCATGACTGCTAATGCTGCAGGTGGGATTGTTTTTTTTTTTTTACTCACAGAGAAGCTTTTTTGGACCTCTGTTGAGGTTAGGGAGAAGATCTATGGCCCTCTGGTCTTTTTCCTCTTCCCATCAGGGTTCTCGCTTCTGGAGAGCCCTCGCCAAGTTTTTGGAGGACCAGCTTTGGCAGGTCCCTAAGGTATGGGGTCCACCTAGCTTTGGCCTAGTTAGACTACAGTACCTTACCCCTGTCAGGAGCCATGTGCCCTAGGGAGGTTCAGGGGTTGATGCACCCTCCATCTCACAGAAATGGAGGGTGTAGGCTTTTTGAGGCCCTTGATGTTTGGGAGATATTTTGTGGCCCTTGAGTCTTCTTTTTCTTCCCTTCAGGACTATCTCTTCTGGAGAACATCACCAAGTTCTTGGAAGACCATTTTCGGCAGGTCCCTAGAGAACAGGGTCCACTAGGCTTCAGTCTAGGTAGACCAGAGTACCTTGCCCCAGGGGGTTTGGGGGTCAAGGCCTTTTGTCTTCAGAGGTTGGTCCATTACTGTACCCTTGTGCGCTTGTGTTCATATTTTTGTTCACAGGGATTCGACCAGCTCAGGAAGAAAAACGTTAAGTGGAGAGGGGGCACTTCTTTGCCCCGAATGGTTAAGGCAACAGTGTCTGTTTACATTTAATCTATGAAATGGAGGTCATCCACTAGGCTCTGCAGTACGGCAGGAGTGTAGGTGGATCACAAGACTGTCTGAACAGCATTTTCTGTAAGAGAAGTCAACAATGGCAGCCTTCATACTTCCTCCGTATTGTTTTCCGGAAAGGATATTTGTAGGGGAATTCCAGTTTACTGTTCAGTGAAAATGTTGAACCTCCAGTTTCGTAATGTATAAGATGTTGCATGAAAGCAGCTGTAAGATGATGACTTTGAGAGAATCTATTACCTTTCCCATTGCTGGCAAATGACAGGTTCTCTTGAAACCCCCCCCCCTTTCCCGTTCTGTTTAACACATCACATGTCATCTAATACCAGTGTAAGCTCTGTGTTGGAACTTTCACAGGGTTAATGACTTTCTCCCCTCCCCCCATGTAAGTGTTTGGCCTAAGGATTGGCCAACCAAGTCCAAGCACTGCATCCTAGAAGGAAGGGGAGCAGGTCTACCCCGTGCTGTGTAAAGCAGACCATAGACGGGTCGAAAGCCAGCCGTTTTTAAAAAAAAAAAACGAAAAATTGGTCGTTTGATCGGTTGACATTACCACCAACGGTAAAAAAATCATCCGATTTTCGTCCCGTCTACGGCCGGCATTTAACCCCATAATTACTTCTGTCCCTAAGAACTCCAGTCCGCTATTATATTTTATATGAAAAGTCTTGCGGTTGCAACAATGTATCCATTTGTATCCATTTCAGATACAGATGTTTTTATTCGGATACAAATGGATACATTGTTGCAACCGCAATACTTTTCATATAAAATATAATAGCGGACTGGAATTCTTCTTTTTCTTCTTCTTTTCCTACTTCTTCTTCTTCTTCTTCTTCTTCTGCTTTTCTTCTTTTTTTTGTTCTTCTTTTTCTCCTTCTTGCAGGTCACGGTTCATGCGCAGATTTTTTATCGGTAAAACGATTGGCCGATTTGCCCATCATTGCCGGGAAAATCGGGTGCAAATTTTCCAACATGCCCGATAAAAAAAAATGTGAAAAAAACCCAAAAAACGGCTGACCAATTAACCCACCAACGGTGCGTAAATCGGCTAATTTTATTTTTCCGGCCGAAAAATTGGCCGATTTTCGACCCGTCTATGGCCGGCATAATTCCGAGGGAACCACGGTGCCCGTGGCAACTGTCAGTATCGGTGGATTCAGGGGTAGGTTTTCAGGAGAGCTCGTCACTGAGCCAGCTATAAAGTCTCTCACACACACATTAATTATTAAGTGACAATGTGCAAAATATCCCCTCATTATTATTAGATAGATAATAGAACTCGTATTGTTCTGTTTTAAATGCAGATTTGTACATTCACATACCTTGGACCCAGTCTGTCCAGACAGTATCGTCACCTGCTGACTTGGCACCATCCACAGGCAGCTTAACTCTTACGCAGAAGTTGAATCCAATACAAATTTACTTCAGGCAAGTATAGTACATATTCTATAAGAGGTCATTCAGATGGGCAGTCAGGATGGCACCTTGGACCATCCACCCAAAGAGGGGCATGCAGCCGCTCAGGGCTGTACACGTTTTGCTGCAAAAAATTAAACTGATTGGGCAGCACAGAGGCTAAATGGTTAGCACTTCCACCTGGCAGTACTAGGGTTGTTGGTTCAAATCCCAACCAGAGCACCACCTGCCTAGAGTTTGCATGTTCTCCCTGTGCCTGTGTGGGTTTCCTCTGGGTACTCTGGTTTTCTCCCACACTCCAAAGACATGCTGGTAGGTAATTGTCCCTAGTATGTGTATGTATGAATGTGAGTTAGGGACCTTAGATTGTACACCCCTTGAGGGTTAGGGACCTTAGATTGTACGCCCCTTGAGGGTTAGGGACCTTAGCTTGTACGCCCCTTGAGGGTTAGGGACCTTAGATTGTATGCCCCTTGAGGGTTAGGGACCTTAGATTGTACGCCCCTTGAGGGTTAGGGACCTTAGCTTGTATGCCCCTTGAGGGTTAGGGACCTTAGATTGTACGCCCCTTGAGGGTTACGGACCTTAGATTGTACGCCCCTTGAGGGTTAGGGACCTTAGATTGTACGCCCCTTGAGGGTTACGGACCTTAGATTGTACGCCCCTTGAGGGTTAGGGACCTTAGATTGTACGCCCCTTGAGGGTTAGGGTCCTTAGATTGTACACCCCTTGAGGGTTACGGACCTTAGATTGTACGCCCCTTGAGGGTTAGGGACCTTAGATTGTACGCCCCTTGAGGGTTAGGGACTGATGTGAATGTACAATATATATGTAAAGCGCTGCGTAAATTAATGGCGCTATATAAGTACCTGAAATAAATAAAATAAATTATGAAGTCGCGCGGTATTTTCGTAGTGAGACATTCATTCATGTTTCAGCCGTCAGTGAGGTTCCCCTCTGACAGCTGAATGTAAACAAACAATCGCCAGGTCTGATGTGGATTTTAAGGGGAACCCCTTGTCAAAAAAAAAAAAAAGGCATGCCCTACCCTCATTTTGAGAGCAACCCCAAGGTTGCCGGCAATTACATTTTTTTTTTAAACGCTGTGGGACCCCCCCCCCCCATTCCTACCGAGCCCTTCTGGTCTGGTATGGATTTTGAGGGGAACTCCCATGCCAATATTTTTTTAAAAATGGCGTGGAGGTCCCCCCCAAAATCCATACCAGACCCTTATCCGAGCATGCAGCCCAGCAGGTCAGGAAAAGGGGGGATGAGTGAGTGACCTTCCGTCCCATGAAGGCATGTGGCCTGGTATGATTTGGGGGGGGGGTGGGTGCTTTGGCTCCCGTGTTGATGTTCTGCCTGTGTGGGTTTCCTCCAGCTACTCCGGTTTCCTCCCACACTCCAAAGACATGCTGGTAGGTTAATTGGCTCCTGTCTAAATTGGCCCTAGTATGTGTATGTATGAATGTGAGTTAGGGACCTTAGATTGTACACCCCTTGAGGGTTAGGGACTGATGTGAATGTACAATATATATGTAAAGTGCTGCGCAAACAGACGGCGCTATATAAGTACCTGAAATAAATAAACTGCATATCATTTGTTGTTATGGGACTGTACTGCAACCACCCTGGAACCATGTGCAGTGCATGCAGTGGCAGCACAATGGCTCAGCCTCATAAAGTTAAAACAAGCAGTGAGGAGGCAACATATTATTATTATTATTATTATACAGGACTTACATAGCGCCAACAGTTTGCTCAGCGCTTTACATTATGTTACATTATACATTACATTCAGGGGTGGACTGACCATTCGAGCACTCTGGCACTGCCCGAGGGCCCGGGGTTAGTAGGGGGCCCCATGAAATGCCCCTAGTACCTTTTTTATAGGCTTTTTTTGGGTGTGCTTTGAGTGTGGGCAAGGGCACAGGGGCCCCATGATCCCCTATTGCCCGGGGGCCCCATGAGTTATCAGTCCGCCCCTGATTACATTACATTATCATCTCCTAACCATCTGTCAAGCACCCTCTGAAAAGTGATCCACCATGGTTTGCTTTTTAAAGGAGCAGCAAGGGCTACTGCAAATGAGCATGAGCCCTAAGTGTATGGGGCCGCACCACAACTGCCCTGCAACCGTGTTCATTGCATGCACTTGTGGCATGATGGTTCAGCCTTTATAGGGTTAAAAAAAAGGGTGAGGTGGAAGCATTCTACCACCACACTGTCTGTCCAACACCCCCTCTGAAAAGAGTTTCACTGCAGACCAGGGGCGGACTGACCATTCGAGCACTTGGGCACTGCCCGAGGGCCCGGGGCCAGTAGGGGGCCCCATGAGATGCCCCTGGTACCTTTTTCATAGGCTTTTTTGAGTTTGGGCAAGGACACAGGGGCCCCATGATCCCCTACTGCCCGGGGGCCCCATGAGTTGTCAGTCCGCCGCTGCTGCAGATCACTTTTCGGAGGGGCGGCATGGGCTGCCACATGTGAGAACGAGCCCTTTGGGCTGGTTCATACTATAGAAATGCAGTCCAGATGTGTTTTTGGTGTGTTCCGGTGCCTTTTTTATGCATTGCAGTTAATATTTTCCCCTCTATTTTTCTAGGTACATATGCATTCCAGTGCATTTTGGGTGCGTTTCAGCACATTCCGGTGCGTTTTTGATGGGTTTTACCGCATTCCAGTACAGGTCTGTGCAGAAAAAAATGCAGCCTGTTCTACTTTCTTTTCTTCTGCAACCGGAACGCACCGGAACTGCAAGCACTGATGTGAACTATGACATTGATAACCATAGCACCTACTTTCTGTGCGTTTTGGATGCAGAAAAAAAACAACTGAACCGCATGGAGCGTGAACTGGTCCTAAGGCTAGGTTCACATATGTGTGGGTGGTGCCGCTGCGGATCCGCACAAAAATCCGTGCATGCAGGGTCCGGGGAGATCGGATATAGTGAATGCCGGGTCCGGGGAGATTGGATATAGTGAATGCGGGTTCTGGGGAGACCAGATATAGTGAATGCAGGGTCCGGGGAGAGCGGATATAGTGAATGCAGGGTCCGGGGAGTCCGGATATAGTGAATGCGGGGTCCGGGGAGATTGGATATAGTGAATGCAGGGTCCGGGGAGACCAGATATAGTGAATGCAGGGTCCGGGGAGAGCGGATATAGTGAATGCAGGGTCCGGGGAGTCCGGATATAGTGAATGCGGGGTCCGGGGAGAGCAGATATAGTGGATGCAGGGTCCGGGGAGAGCAGATATAGTGGATGCAGGGTCCGGGGAGAGCAGATATAGTGAATGCAGGGTCCGGGGAGAGCGGATATAGTGAATGCAGGGTCTGGGGAGAGCGGATATAGTGAATGCAGGGTCCGGGGAGAGCGGATATAGTGAATGCAGTGTCTGGGGAGAGCGGATATAGTGAATGCAGGATCCGGGGAGAGCGGATATAGTGAATGCAGGGTCCGGGGAGAGCGGATATAGTGAATGCAGGGTCCGGGGAGAGCGGATATAGTGAATGCGGGGTCCGGGGAGAGCGGATATAGTGAATGCAGGGTCCGGGGAGAGCGGATATAGTGAATGCAGGGTCCGGGGAGAGCGGATATAGTGAATGCAGGGTCCGGGGTTTAGTAACACTTTAAGGCTCGCTCTTGCCTGGGATGAAAATTTCTAATATAAAGGGGCTCAGGACCCCGCAAACTCCAATGTCCTTGCTGGCATTTGTCTTCTGGGCTGTTCAGCAAGGACGCATTTTACACCTTACTGCATTAAAAAGCATTTTGTGCAAAAATCTATTTCCCAATCCATATACAGCTCATGTCTATGTGCTGCCGCTCAGGTTTTTTTTTTCTTTAATTGGTGTGCAACAGTTTTGCTACAGTCATGTGTTTTCAGACCTATAGGAATGATCAGCAAATACACAAAAAGCAAATAGGATGGAATTGTGTGCACATCAGCTAGATGTGCAAGTATTTTAAATATGAGTGTATGACGTCTAGGCAGGGCCGAGACAAGGGGTGGGCAGGAGGGGCAGCTACCCTGGGCGCAGCAGAAAAAGGGGGCAAAGAACGAACACAGGGCTGCAAACCCATTCTACAACATGCATTAGTAATGGGAGAGGGGGGGCGCAGTTCCACATCCTTGCCCTGGGCGCTGAATGAACTTGTCCCGTTACTGCTTCTAGGCCTAATTCTAAGGGGTACTAAAACATGAGATATTAGAGTTAGACTATGTGTTTAACACCGAACCCCCCCCAATCTGATACCCCTTATACTGTTACTAAACCCCAGACCCTGCATTCACTATATCCGCTCTCCCCGGACCCAGCATTCACTATATCCGCTCTCCCCGGACCCTGCATTCACTATATCCGGTCTCCCCGGACCCTGCATTCACTATTTCCGGTCTCCCCGGACCCTGCATTCACTATATCCGCTCTCCCCGGACCCCGCATTCACTATATCCGCTCTCTCCGGACCCCGCATTCACTATATCCGCTCTCCCCGGACCCTGCATTCACTATATCCGCTCTCCCCAGACCCCGCATTCACTATATCCGCTCTCCCCGGACCCCGCATTCACTATATCCGGTCTCCCCGGACCCTGCATTCACTATATCCGGTCTCCCCGGACCCCGCATTCACTATATCCGCTCTCCCCAGACCCCGCATTCACTATATCCGCTCTCCCCGGACCCTGCATTCACTATATCCGCTTTCCCCGGACCCTGCATTCACTATATCCGCTCTCCCCGGACCCTGCATTCATTATATCCGCTCTCCCAGGACCCCGCATTCACTATATCTGCTCTTCCCGGACCCTGCATTTGCTATATCTGGTCTCCTCGGACCCTGCATTCGCTATATCCGGTCTCCCCGGACTCTGCATTCACTATATCCGCTCTCCCCGGACCCTGCATTCACTATATCCGCTCTCCCCGGACCCTGCATTCACTATATCCGCCCTCCCCGGACCCTGCATTCACTATATCCGATCTCCCCGGACCCTGCATTCACTATAACCTCTCTCCCCGGACTCTGCATTCACTATATCTGGTATCCCCGGACCCTGCATTCACTATATCCGCTCTCCCCGGACCCTGCATTCACTATATCCGGTCTCCCTGGACCCTGCATTCACTATATCCGCTCTCCCCGGACCCTGCATTCACTATATCCGCTCTCCCCGGACCCTGCATTCACTATATCCGCCCTCCCCAGACCCTGCATTCACTATATCCGATCTCCCCGGACCCTGCATTCACTATATCCGCCCTCCCCGGACCCTGCATTCACTATATCCGCTCTCCCCGGACCCCGCATTCACTATATCCGCTCTCCCCGGACCCTGCATTCACTATATCCGCTCTCCCCGGACCCCGCATTCACTATATCCGGTCTCCCAGGACCCCGCATTCACTATATCCGCTCTCCCCGGACCCTGCATTCACTATATCCGGTCTCCCCGGACCCCGCATTCACTATATCCGCTCTCCCCGGACCCTGCATTTACTATATCCGGTCTCCCCGGACCCTGCATTCACTATATCCGCTCTCCCCGGACCCTGCATTCACTATAACCTCTCTCCCCGGACTCTGCATTCACTATAACCTCTCTCCCCGGACTCTGCATTCACTATATCTGCTATCCCCGGACCCTGCATTCACTATATCCGCTCTCCCCGGACCCTGCATTCACTATATCCGCTCTCCCCGGACCCTGCATTCACTATATCCGCTCTCCCAGGACCCCGCATTCACTATATCCGCTCTCCCCGGACCCTGCATTCACTATATCCGATCTCCCCGGACCCCGCATTCACTATATCCGCTCTCCCCGGACCCCGCATTCACTATATCCGCTCTCCCCGGACCCCGCATTCACTATATCTGGTCTCCCCTGACCCTGCATTCACTATATCCGCTCTCCCCGGACCCTGCATTCATTATATCCGGTCTCCCCGGACCCTGCATTCACTATATCCGCTCTCCCCGGACCCCGCATTCACTATATCCGCTCTCCCCGGACCCTGCATTCACTATATCCGCTCTCCCAGGACCCCGCATTCACTATATCCGGTCTCCCCGGACCCTGCATTCACTATATCCGCTCTCCCCGGACCCCGCATTCACTATATCCGCTCTCCCCGGACCCCGCATTCACTATATCCGCTCTCCCCGGACCCTGCATTCACTATATCCGCTCTCCCTGGAATGCATTGTCTTAACCTGTGTGATTTTCTGCAGTGCGATTTCTATAGTAGTTCTTGTGTGACTTTTTCTGCAGTTTTGTTACTATTTCACATACATACAATACAATGGAAATCGCACTGCGAATTGCAAGAAATCACTGCAAATCTTCACAAGTAGCAATAAAGTCTTCAGAAATCGCACAACATGCCATGGCCACAATGCTTTGCATTGCTGTGCGTAAAAGATTATCCCTCTGTTGCATTCCGTCTGCCGAACACCACGCTGCAACTTCCCCGCAACTTGTGGATTCTTTTGGGCTAAAACAGATGATGAAGAGGCCTCCTCACTGCCTGTCAGACACCGTCTGAAGAGAGATCCACTGCAAATCACTCTTCGGAGTGCTAATGCTACATTAAATGAGCCCTCGCTCTTCAAACATTAAAGAAGACTGCTACACCTGGCAGTGCGATTCTGTGAGTTGCAAAGCTGCACAGCCTGTCTAATGCAACCCTTTCAACTGAATGGGGTTGCACCACAACTGCCTTGCGAAACACATGCAATGCGCAGGGTTGCAAATCAATGGTGTTGGTTTTTAGGGGTCAAAACAGGTGTCGGGGAGGCTGCATAACGCCTCCTCACCGCTTGTCAAACATCCTCTGAAGAGCAACCTACAGCGGGTCACTCTTCAGAGGGCTAACTCTGATGTAAATGAGCCCTTACTCTTCAAACACTGGAGTGCAGAAGCCAGTCCCAATCCTCAGGCTGCGTTCACACCTGCGTGTTTCCCAAACCAGGGGCGGACTGACAACTCATGGGACCCCCGGGCAATAGGAGATCATGGGGCCCCTGTGTCCTTGTCCACACTCAAAGCACACCCAAAAAAAAGGTACCAGAGGAATTTCATGGGGCCCCCTACGTACCGCGGGCCCTCGGGCAGTGCCCGAGTGCTCAATTGGTCAGTCCTCCCCTGTCCCAAACTGCACACAATTGTGTTTTTCTGCGCATTTCAGAAAAAAAATGTGCTGCACGTGGGGTGCAATCGCAGGTCATTCATTAATGGCACCCAAAGCGCAGGTAGCAGTTTTGACGCACATTTTTCATGCAACAAAACACGCTACAAACACGCCAAAGGGCGCACTGGAAAAAAAGTCCAATGCGCCATGATCAAAAAAGATTGCTTAGCTACTTTGGGGTGTTTGTCGCGCATTCAAGTGAACGGGCTGTCCTGGGCGCGACGCATGTTAATGCGCAATAAATCGCTAGCAGGTAGTCCGTTCTTGCGACGCTCAGCCGTGAATGGAGCCATAAATAGCGACAATCCAAAGACCAATGTCTGATTAAATGCTTTTTTCTTTGAAAATTGTTGAGAGCGCCACCTGCTGTAGCAGAGAGGATTACGCAGGAGAGTCATGTGACAAGGGACTGCAGAGCCCTGGGAAAAGCCAACTGAAACCAATACCATCGAAGATTAAAGATCAATTCGGCTGCCTTTCTGACTTTAGCGCAGCTGCCTAGTCTCCCGGATAGCGTCTTTGGTGCACTGACTGAGCTCTCGTGTCGGGTGTTCATCTTCGTGACGCAACAAATGAAATGAGATGTTGGTTCTGGACGTGTCCCATGATGATGAAAACACAACTCTGGAGGAAAGGGCGGCTAACCGAAGATTTCACCGCCTGACGTGACAGGTGACCCAATGAATGGAGCTCCCCGGGACAGTTGTGAGGGACAAATAGCAAAGCTCCACCTGTTGTAACCTGATCCTGACCATCCTTGGTGACGTCACGTGACTGCTGCTGCCGGGTCACCGGAATTACCTGTCTGCTCGATGCGGGAAGTCTCAGTATTGTTTGCAATAAGAGCTGGGCTCCTCCTCATGGTTGGCGCTTTTGCCTGTGTAACTCAGGGGTCCTTGCATCAGAGCCACTAAGTGCATGGAGTTTGTACATTCTCATGTTTGTAAGGGTTCACCCCTTGGTGGCAAACCCTACTGACGTCCATGGTGGGTGAATTTTGTAATTCAATTCTGGCCACTTGTAGGGCCAATAAGCAAGCTATTGTCAAACCAAAGGCATGGGAAGACGGACACTGCCGTGGGAATATGTACCATCAGGGGCGGTCTGAGAACTCATGGGGTCCCCGGGCAATAGGGGATCATGGGATCCCAGTGTCCTCACCCACACTCAAACCACACCCAAAAAAGCCTATGAAAGGTACTAGGGGCATCTCATGGGGCCCCCTTCTGACCTGGCCCGAGAGCCCGAATGGTCAGTCCACCCCTGTGTACCATAGCCCTAACAAAATTCCCAACTCTCCCCAATGCTTCCAAGCAGGGGCGGACTGACAACTCCGTGACCTGGATGAGTGAGGACCTCCATGACCTGGATGACTGAGGATCTCCGTGACCTGGATGACTGAGGATCTCCGTGACCTGGATGAGTGAGGACCTCCATGACCTGGATGAGTGGGGACCTCCATGACCTGGATGAGTGAGAACCAGGGGCGGGCTGACAACTCATGGGGCCCCCGGGCAATAGGGGATCATAGGGCCTCATCATGTCCTTGCCAAAACTCAAAAAAGCCTATGAAAGGTACTAGGGGCATCTCATGGGGCCCCCTTCTGACCTGGCCGAGAGCCCGAATGGTCAGTCCGCCCCTGTGTACCATAGCCCTAACAAAATTCCCAACTGTCCCCAATGCTTCCAAGCAGGGGCGGACTGACAACTCCGTGACCTGGATGAGTGAGGACCTCCGTAACCTGGATGAGTGAGGACCTCCATGACCTGGATGAGTGAGGACCTCCATGACCTGGATGAGTGGGGACCTCCATGACCTGGATGAGTGAGAACCAGGGGCGGACTGACAACTCATGGGGCCTCCGGGCAATAGGGGATCATGGGGCCCCTGTGTTCTTGCCCAAACTAAAAAAAGCCTATGAAAAAGGTACCAGGGGCATCTCATAGGGCCCCCTACTGACCCCAGGCCCTCGGGCAGTGCCCGAGTTTCCAAATGGTCACTCCGCGCCTGGTTCCAAGGAACATTGGCAAGATGGCTGCAGTGAACCCACCCTATAGAAAGGGGGGCTGTTTTATACATTCTTCGAAATGATTGGCTCTGGTGATTCAGCTGACCAGGAAATAGGCTATGCGCCATATTATAGGCTGTTCTTTATTTCAGGCAAAGGTTTGCAGATCTGCAAGCTTCTCGAATTCTAAGAATTTGCTATTAACCCATGGACGTGGCGAACCCGAACCTCATCCCTACTGTCCAATTGTTTGCTTTTGGATACACAATTTCATTGAAAGGTATGTGGAAGCTAAGGCTACCATTGGAAACCGTGGAGTTCCATACAGTCTGCCCCCCACCTCTCACCCCCGAACCAAACCGGACATGTCTTCGGGCTCTGCAGACAAGACCAAGCAGCCCAGCTTGTCAGACTACATGGTGCTAGCCCTTATGCTTTTTTAATGAGGTAAAACACCCACTTGTTGCTCCCCTTCAACCCATTCATCAACTCAGGAGCCCCTAGGACCACCTTATCTCCCCACCAGACCAAGCTGTCATAGTCAAAGAGCACTGTGTCCACCAATGCCAGTAAGTAGCAGAGGTCATCAATCTGGTGGCTACATGTGGAGGTGGTGGAGCTCCAGAGCCCCTGGAACCTCCCCATCTCCCTTCCAGAGCACACTATCATAGTTGAAGAGCAGTGTTCACAGAGGCCAGTAAGCAGTGGGAGAGGGCCTCACTCTGGTGGCTGCACTTGGAAGTGGTTGAACTCCAGAACCCCCAGGAATGCCTGGTCCACCCACCAGAACGTGCTATCACAGCCAACGAGCACCATGTGCACCAAGACCAGTAAGCAGTGGGAGAGGGCCTCACTCTGGTGGCTGCACTTGGAAGTGGTTGAACTCCAGAACCCCCAGGAATGCCTTGTCCACCCACCAGAACGTGCTATCACAGCCAACGAGCACCATGTGCACCAAGACCAGTAAGCAGAGGGAGAGGGCCTCACTCTGGTGGCTGCACTTGGAAGTGGTTGAACTCCAGAACCCCCAGGAATGCCTTGTCCACCCACCAGAACGTGCTATCACAGCCAACGAGCACCATGTGCACCAAGACCAGTAAGCAGAGGGAGAGGGCCTCACTCTGGTGGCTGCACTTGGAGGTGGTCATCCTCCTACTGGGTGCAGTGTGTCCTTTCCTGCAGGCCATTGGCTGATGATTGGTGGAGGTGAAACACTAGGAGGCTCAACTGTCTGCTATAGATGGGACTTAATGGGGCCAGTCCCTGCCAGGTACAGTCTCCCATGCCATACTGGAGGAAGCCTGGGTATGGGAGTACTGCCTGTACCTCCGCTATCTACAACCCTGGTGGACTCCATACAATTGTCTCAGCGATGGAGACGTGCTCTTCTAAAACTGTGCAGTAAGAAATGCAATGTGACTTCCCCCTCTGTACCCCACAACAGGTATTATAGAGGGGGCTCCTGCCCTAGAATGGTGGAGAGGCATATGTATTGTTGTATGTAGCAGGGCGGGTCCATTGGTGTCTATTGTACTGGTGGGTTGGATTTCCATTCTCAATGAATGGGTTCCAATCCCACAAAGTGGATCAATATGCATTGTGGTAAATTGGGGTGTAATACGGGGAGCCCAGGATCACCAACCAGCCACTTGTAAAAGTAAAACAGTCTTTACTGTTTTCAAAATCAAACAAACAAAACAGTTTTCTTCAGCAAAACCAAATGCAAACAGTCTTTAATTCTGGTATATTGAGAAATCCACACAGTGGCTCACCGCCAGTATACATGTCCCACATCAGGGTTTAGGGTTCCTGTCTGCTTTGGGGTGCCACAAAGGCCGCAGGTGTTCAGCAAACAATGTCTCCAGACAGTCCACACTTTCTCAGAGCTATGAACTACACGACTCCACCTCACAGACAGGTGCTGAGTCCTTTATGTTCTTTTCCAGGCCAACCCCCTTGCAGGTGAAACAACCCTTTCAGGACCAAAGTCCCTATAATCAGGGCTGGAAGCTTTTTCCCACCCAAAAGACTCTCTGAGCCTCCTAATTCAGGGTCCCAAATGAAGACTTACCAATCCTGATAGAACTGGAAATCAGTTCTCTCCTCTCCAACTGGACCATCCTGGAACCCCTTACCGTGCATAGGAGAGAACCCCTGAGTCCTTCCAATAAAACTTTCCAATCCTGAAATAACTGGAAATCGTTTCTCTGTTCCCCAAATGGACCATCCCAGACCCCTTACTGTGTTCTTCCAGCAAAATGTGAACTACACCACTCCACCTCACAGACAGGTGCTGAGTCATTCCTGCTCCTTTTCAGGCCTCCCCTGCAGGTGGGGTAACCCTTTTGGGATCAAAGTCCCTATATTCAGTGCTGAAGGCTCTTTCCCATCCAAAGATTCTCCGAGCCTCTGAATTCTGGGTTCCAAATGAGGACTTACCAATCCTGAGAGAACTGGAAATCAGTTCTCTCTTCACCAACAGGACCATCCCAGAACCCCTTGCCGTGCATGGGTGAGAACCCCTGAGCTCTTCCAACAAGATGTGAACTACACGACTCCACCTCGCAGACAGGTGCTGAGCCCTTTCTGTTCATTTTCAGGCCAATCCCCTTGCAGGTGAAGTAACCCTTTCAGGACCAAAGTCCTTATAAACAGGGCTGGAGGCTTTTTCCCACCCAAAGACTCTCTGAGCCTCCGAATTCCAGGTCCCAAATGAAGACTTACCAATCCTGATAGGACTGGAAATCAGTTCTCTCCTCTCCAGCTGGACCAACCTGGAACCCCTTACCGTGCATAGGAGAGAACCCCTGAGTTCTTCCAATAAAATTTTCCAATCCTGAAAGAACTGGAAATCAGTTCTCTGTTCTCCGAATGGACCATCCCAGAACCCCTTACCATGCATGGGCGAGAACCCCTGAGTTCATCCAGCAAAATGTGAACTACACCACTCCACCTCACAGGCAGGTGCTAAGTCCTTCATGCTCCTTTTCAGGCTTCCCCTGCAGGTGGGGTAACCCTTTTGGGACCAAAGTCCCTATAATCAGGGCTGCAAGCTCTTTCCCACCCAAATACTCTTTGAACCTCCAAATTCTGGGTCCCAAATGAGGACCGCCCCTGATCCACGGCACCCTGTACAGGGGTAAGACATGCATTGGACAGCACATGAAATCCACCCAAAAAAAGTTTTGAAAGGCCAAAAAATGAATGCGGATCCGGCATGGCAGTCCTAGGCCCGGCATGGCATTCCTAGGCCCGGCATGGCAGTCCTAGGCCCGGCATGGCAGTCCTAGGACAAGGAGGATAATTAGGTGCGTTAAAGGATTAACCCCTTGCAGAACACAATTAGTACGTTTGTTGTAGATCTATAAATAGTGAGTCAAGTTTTCGGAGTTTGGCCGTCCGGAACACGGGATCCATGGTGTCATCCATGGTGTCATCCATGGCAAGAGCCTTATGGCTGCCAAAGAGCGAATGACTACGTTCCCCTTTATAGATGCTGAGATGATCATGCCCCTCCCGAGGTCACACCCCGCTTTGCATAGGATGGGCATTATAAATAGAGGAGAACCCGCGCTGAGTCACCTGCGGCGTGTCACTAGTTCCCGAAATAATCGCCAGGTGGAATTAGTGCGCCGTGATGTCACTCCTTCCCCAATGATCTAGTAAAACAAATGAATGAGACATTGCGGTTAGCGAGGAAAGGCGGCCAAAAAAAAAAAAAAAGATTTACTTAAAGAGCTGAAAGATTTATACGTGGACGTTCTGAAATCCCAAAATAATCTGCAGGTGCCCCCGTCTCCTCCCACAGTCCGAACTCATACTGGACATTAGATTGCTAGCTCTGGGGATGTAAATGTGCTCTGTACAGTGCAGCGTACGCCCCATCAAACCCCCCCCCTCCCCCATCGACACGCTAATTACATTCATTTTTTTAAAAAAAAGAAAACCTCTGTTTTCATTTCATATATTTTAGAATCACTGGGTCTCTGTGCTTCTCTATGCAATGCAGGCAGATCGTGGCTGGTGGGAGCTTACTAAAAAAAGGCGTGGCCCCATGTCTCAGTAGTCCTCTCAGGAACCCTGATGCAGGCAGAGGGTTGGGTCTTATGCAAATATCAAAATGCCTTGAAGGGCAGATGTCAGTCTGGAGGAGTGGGCAGTCCCAGGCAGAATGTATTTGCATGCAAACCACCCTGAGCCCCCCTGGTCACATCAAAGACGATTTTGAAATCATGCGACTTATGCAGGCCATAGACGGTTCGAATCAGGGGCGGACTGACAACTCATGGGGCCCCTGGGCAATAGGGGATCATGGGGCCCCTGTGTCCTTGCCCAAACTCAAAAAAGCCTATGAAAAAGGTACCAGGGGTATCTCATGGGGCCCCCTACTGACCCCGGTCCCTCGGGCAGTGCCTGAGTTTCCAAATGGTCAGTCTGCCCCGGTTCGAACATCAGCCGGTTTTTCGTCTGAAAAACGGAACATCGTTCGTTCTGTAGTCCGACGTTGCCGCCGATGATTTCGAAAATCTGCCGTTTTTCACGACATTTACAGCATGCCCGATAAACGAAATGAGGAGAAACCACGAAAATCGTCCAATGCCATTGCCCCACTAACAGTGCGAAAATCGGCCGATTATTCTTTTGGACGAAAAATCGGCCGATTTTCTAACCGTCTATGGCCTGCATTACAGTGAAGTCGCACGATCTCAAAATCAGGTACCTGCTGATTTCAGTTGCAATTTGCAAGACATCTGACACAGATCTGTGCAAATCGCACCAAAAGTAGCGCATGCACTACATCAGAAATCGGTGAGGCTGTGACCAAGTCGGAACTGCACTGATATGACCGCTCTAATAGCGGGCAATACGGTGCGACTTGGCATACGAGCTGTAAGTCGCATGGCATGCAAATCGCACATGATGTGACCGGAGTCTAAGCCCCCGGTCACATCAAGCCAGACTTTTAAATCGTGCGACTTACAGTGAAGTCGCACAATTTCAAAGTCGGGGGGCCCGCCGATTTCAGGTGCGATTTGCAAGACATCTGACCAGAGCTGCTGTTAGAAACCATGGGGCCCCATACAGCCAACCTGAGAGGGCCACCTTCAAAAAATTAAAAAACCCAGTTTACTATGCTTCAGTTATGAATGAACACAGTGAGTGATAACACATGGATTGTGTTCATTCATGAAAGGAAGGGGCTGGTTAATGTGACATATTTATTGGACCGTTCCCCCACTCTTCATCCTGAAGGATCCTATTGTGTGCTTGCAGCTGGAAGGAGAGGAGGGAAGCTGGCACTGTGGGGGCCCTGGCAGCTTGGTGAATCAAATGTGCACAGGGAGGGTGCACTGGGAGGGTGCGCAGGGAAGGTATGCAGGAAGGGTGCGCAGGGAAGGTGCGCAGGGATGGTGCGCAGGGAAGGTGCGCAGGGATGGTGCGCAGGGAAGGTGCGCAGGGAGGGTGCGCAGGGAGGGTACGCAGGAAGGGTGCGCAGGGAAGGTGCGCAGGGAGGGTGCGCAGGGAGGGTGCGCAGGGAAGGTGCACTGGGAAGGTGCACAGGGAGGATGCACAGGGAAGGTGCGCAGGGAGGGTGCACAGGGAAGGTGCGCAGGGAGGTGCGCAGGGAGGGTGCACAGGGAAGATGCGCAGGGAGGGTGCGCAGGGAAGGTGCACAGGGTGGGTGCACTGAGAGGGTGCACAGGGAAGGTGCACTGGGAAGGTACACAGGGAGGGTGATCAGCATGGTGAGGGGGGGAGGGGGAAATTACTGGAACTGATCCCCTGTAGGGATCTCCCTGCAGCAGCTGAAAACCAGCGGGAGGGAGAGAACAATCCAGTTTTCAGAGGCTGCAGAGTCATACAGAGGATCAGTTCCAATAATTGGAACCGCCTCGATTTGACCGGACAATAGGGTGCGACTTGGCATACGATATGAAAGTCGCATGGCATGCAAATCGCATACCAAGTTGCAACCGGGGTGTAAGTAACACCACCATGATTGAGCCCGGGTTCACATATATGCTGTGTGGTACATCCAGGGGCAGACTGACAATTCATGGGGCCCCCGGGCAATAGGGGATCGTGGGGCCCCTGTGTCCTTGCCCAAACTGAAAAAAGCCTATGAAAAAGGTACCAGGGGCATCTCATGGGGCCCCCTACTGACCCCGGGCCCTTGGGCAGTGCCCGAGTTTCCAAATGGTCAGTCCGCCCCTGGAGCCGGTCCATGTGCGTGTTTGCGCATGCTTTTTGGCGCATTCCTGCGTGGTGACTTTCTGACAGTCCAATCATTTCAAAGGGGACCTGAGAAAAGTATGGCAGTCGTGACTTTTGGAATTGCACCGCATGGTACCGCACAATGCAAATGCGTTTCCTAGATGCGTTTGGGGTGCCGCTAACTAACCCGTGTGCATTTAACGAGGGCGGAGTCAGAAACGCACGCGGAAATGTGCATTGGGAACAGGGGTGGACTGACCATTTGGGCTCTCAGGCACTGCCCGAGGGCCTGGGGTCAGTAGAGGGCCCCATGAGATTCCCCTGGTACCTTTCATGGGCTTTTTTGGGTGTGGTTTGAGTGTGGGTGAGGACACAGGGGCCCCATGATCTCCGGTTGCCCGGGGGCCCCATGACTTGTCAGTCCGCCCCTGCTTGGGAACGAATACATCCGTAAAGTGAACACTTCATATATTTCACAATTCAACAGATATTCTTGATTGTGCCGGCCATACATGGGTCCAAATTCAACCGTTTTTATGTCCAATAATCGGCCGATTTTCGCTCTGTTAGTGGGGTCAATGGCACCGGCTGATTTTCGTGGTTCCTCCCCTTTTTCGGAGATTGGGCGTGTTGGAAAATTTGTGAAAAATTACCGATTTTCGACTCAATGATGGTCAAATCGTACGATCGTTTTTCCGAAAAGAATATGCGCATGAGCCGTGACCTGGAAGGAACAGATGGGTCGCCTGTTATATGGGGCGAACTTTATGACTTGGTCGGCCGATTTTCGAGATCAATGATGGCATCGGATTACTGAGCGAACGACGTTTTAGATTTTTGGACGAAAAATCGCTCAGAATTGGAACCATGTATGGCCTGCATAAGGACTTGTTCACAACACAAGGACATGGCTGTTTCCCTCATGTTCTGTGGCTTTGGTTCACACCCAGGGGCGGACTGACCATTTGGAAACTCGGGCACTGCCTGAGGGCCCGGGGTCAGTAGGGGGCCCCATGAGATGCCCCTGGTACCTTTTTCATAGGCTTTTTTTGAGTTTGGGCAAGGACACAGGAGCCCCATGATCCCCTATTGCCCGGGGGCCCCATGAGTTGTCAGTCCGCCCCTGGTTCTCACTCATCCAGGTCATGGAGGTCCTCAGTCATCCAGGTCACGGAGTTGTCAGTCCGCCCCTGCTTGGAAGCTTTGGGGAGAGTTGGGAATTTTGTTAGGACTATGGTACACAGGGGTGGACTGACCATTCGGGCTCTCGGGCCAGGTCAGAAGGGGGCCCCATGAGATGCCCCTGGTACCTTTTTCATAGGCTTTTTTGAGTGTGGGGAAGGAGACAGGGGCCCCATGATCCCCTATTGCCCGGGGGCCCCATGAGTTGTCAGTCCGCCCCTGTGAATCACACCAACATGCTGTGCTGGTGTGCGTTGAAAAAAAAATGCGTGTTGCATTCCGCTGCATTGTAACGCATCACAAATGAGCGCAGGACATAGAATTACATAGCAGATTAAAAAAAAAACGCAGGCATTGCAATATATTTGCACAGTCCTTTGCAGTGCGCGTTCACCATGTGCACCAATGCATGTGCGTTCCCGCCCCCCGCATTCATTTTGGAGGAATTTTATGGCCGGTTTACATTTTATCGTTTCAAAACCGCCTTTTTTGAAATGCAATTTCATGCATTTTTTCCTGCGATTGCTCCCTTGGTAAGACGCAGCGGTGCTTTTCGGGACACGCGGAGATGTGAGCGGCGTTGGAAATGTATTTCGTGGCCTCCAGTAATGTGAGCTGACCCCGGGAGTCAGGCATGTCTGAATGCAGATTATCCCGGCCTGTGATCGCAGCGCAAGAGTTCGCTGTCAGCGACAATGGGCTCCCCGGCCTCGGATTCTAGCTCCAGGGCCCCACCTACTGACTGATCTGGTGAACTGCAGAGCCATGGCAGCCCGGAGTGTTTACTGAGAAGGCGATGAGGTGGATTTACTAACGGCAAATAGACTGATCACTGTTTTCCCGTGAATGAGGTCAGCTGACTTCCATCGTCCAATCATGTGCATGCATACTGTTTTTAAAACCTCTTCCTTATACACACTATATTGCCAAAAGTATTGGGCCGCCTGCCTGTCCACACATGGACTGTAATGGCCTCCCAGTCGTAGTCCGCAGGGTTCAATATGGAGTTGACCCCGCCCTTTGCAGCTCTCCTGCTGCTCCTCTGGCTGCAGTGGGTGAAATTGGGGCCTTCCAGGCTGCAGCTCATTGGGTCCTCGCGGCCTGTATTGTAGCCTACTGGACTCCTCCCACATTTCTGCTGCCCTGTCTCCGCACCCTCCTGTAGTGTAGCCTGCTGGACTCCTCCCACATTTCTGCTGCACTGTCTCCGCCCCCTCCTGTAGTGTAGCCTCCTGGACTCCTCCCACATTTCTGCTGCCCTGTCTCCGCCCCCTCCTGTAGTGTAGCCTGCTGGTCCCCTCCCACATTTCTGCTGCCCTGTCTCCGCCCCCTCCTGTAGTGTAGCCTGCTGGTCTCCTCCCACATTTCTGCTGCCCTGTCTCCGCCCCCTCCTGTAGTGTAGCCTCCTGGGCTCCTCACACATTTCTGCTACCCTGTCTCCGCCCCCTCCTGTAGTGTAGCCTGTTGGACTCCTCCCACATTTCTGATGCCCTGTCTCCACCCCCTCTTGTAGTGTAGTCTGCTGGACTCCTCCCACATTTCTGCTGTCTTGTCTCCTCCTCCTCCTGTAGTTTTCTGTAGCTGGTTGCCTATAGGGTAGCCTGCTGGACTCCTCCCACATTTCTGCTTCCCTGTCTCCGCCCCCACCTGTAGTGAAGCCTGCTGGACTCCGCCCACATTTCTGCTGTCTTGTCTCCGCCCCCTCTTGTAGTTTTTTTGTACCCTGTAGTGTAGCCTGCTGGACTCCTCCCACATTTCTGCTTCCCTGTCTCTGCCCCCTCCTGTAGCTGGCTGCTTGTAGTGTAGCCTGCTGAACTCCTCCCACATTTCTGCTGTCTTGTCTCCACCCCCTCCTGTAGTTTTTTGTAGCTGGTTGGTTGCCTGTAGTGTAGCCTGCTGGTCTCCTCCCACATTTCTGCTGCTCTGTCTCCGCCCCCTCCTGTAGTGTAGCCTGCTGGTCTCCTCCCACATTTCTGCTGCCCTGTCTCCACCCCCTCCTGTAGTGTAGCCTGCTGGACTCCTCCCACATTTCAGCTCTTTGCTAAGCTATGTCCAGCCCATTGATGATGATCACGGATACTTTTACAAGGTAATATCTGGGTTTGCACAGGACTTGATGCGCACAAAGTGGGTTTCTATCCATTTTAACCACAGAGAAATATATTTCAGTGAAAGTTTCTGTGTCTGGAGTTCAGCTTCAAATAGTATTTTTTTTTTACCCGAGGTCCATACATCAGAGGAGCGAGAGGGACAGATGTATTTCTGAATGAAGCACAGTCCCCCTCAGGGCCCGTTCACACTCCATGCGTTTCAGTTGCTTTTTTTCTGCATCCAAAACGCACAGAAAGTCGGAGATATGGTTGTCAGTGTCATAGTTCCCATCAGTGCTTGCAGTTCCAGCGTGTTCCGGATGCAGAAAAAAACAAAAGTAGAACAGGCGGCATTTTTCCTGCACAGAAGTGTACTGGAACGCAACAAAAACGCACCGAAACGCACCAAAAACGCACCGGAACGCATATGTCCCTAGTTAAATTGAAGAAAAAGAGAAGGGAAAAAATGCAGCGGAATGTGCCAAGCAGGCGTCCAAAACGCGTTTCTATAGTGTGAACCGGCCCGAGGGACAAACAGGAGCCATAGGGGGCGCTGCTCATTACTCCTGACTCCACCCCCTCTCTGTATATGGAGAGCTCTGCCCTGGAGGTGGTTGGAAAGATCAGCCTCCCTCCAGGTCTATGGGGGGGGGGGGTTAGACATGTTAGTCCCCATCAGGGGCGGACTGACAACTCACGGGGCCCCGGGCAATAGGGGATCATGGGGCCCCAAAAGATCAGCAGCATGGGAGCGAGTGGGCGCAATAACAATTGTAAGAGGGGAATCTTTGCTGTTCCCCTCAGGGGCGGACTGACAACTCATGGGGCCCCCGGGCAATAGGAGATCATGGGGCCCCTGTGTTCTTGCCCAAACTCAAAAAAGCCTATGAAAAAGGTACCAGGGGCATCTCATGGGGCCCCCTACTGACCCCGGGCCCTCGGGCAGTGCCCGAGTTTCCAAATGGTCAGTCCGCCCCTGGTTCCCATGTTTGAAGAAAGGACATGAGAAGTAAGTGCAGGTACATCACAGTACTTCCCCTGACAACGCCTTCATTTGCTTTTCTCTCCAGAAGGACGGCGCCGTCTTTGTTCTGGCATCATCCATGGTCACCATCTGCCTCCTGGACTGCGATGACAGCTTAGAGACGGCACGGTCTGGTGTCTGTGCGGTTCTTGGCTGTGTTCACAAATGTTTGACACAGATCAGCCCCTGCTGCTGCTTCTCACCTGACTTGCTACGAAGTTACAATGCTGCAGTGTGATCCCTGGGGGAGGGGAGACTGAGGAAATGCTTCTTACTGCCTGCAGCAGACTGATGACATCATCTCTGCCTAGGCAAAGCTGCTCAGTGGGGTTCAAGGACAGCTTTGCTTTTTTGGAATATAATAAAATAAAACCAGGGGCGGACTGACCATTTGGAAACTCGGGCACTGCCCGAGGGCCCGGGGTCAGTAGGGGGCCCCATGAGATGCCCCTGGTACCTTTTTCATAGGCTTTTTTGAGTGGGGAAGGACACAGGGGCCCCATGATCCCCTATTGCCCGGGGGCCCCATGAGTTGTCAGTCCGGCCCTGAATAAAACCGTCTCTGTATACTATGACAAATGCAGGCCATACACGGGTCGAGTTCCGAACGATTTTTGGTCCGAAAATCGAAAAACGTTCGCTCGGTAATCCGATGCCATCAATGATTTCGAAAACCGTCCGACCGAGTCATAAAGTTCGCCCCATCTAACAGGCGACACTTCTGTTCCTTCCAGGTCGCGGCTCATGGCGCATATTCTTTCCAGAAAAACGATCGTACGATTTGTCCATCGAAAATCGGTAATTTTTCACAAATTTTCCAACACGCCCAATCACCGAGAAGGGGAGGAGCCACGAAAATCGTCCGGTGCCATTGACCCCACTAACAAAGCGCAAATCTGACGATTATTCTTAGATCCGATTTTCAGATCAGATTCGACAGATCGGTCGAATTTGGACCCATGTATGGCCGGCATTATCAAGAATATCTGTTGAATTGTGAAATATATGAAGTGTTCACTTTACGGATGTATTCGCTCCCAATCAGGGGCGGACTGACAACTCATGGGGCCCCCGGGCAACTGGAGATCATGGGGCCCCTGTGTCCTCACCCACACTCAAACCACACCCAAAAAAGCCCATGAAAGGTACCAGGGGCATCTCATGGGGCCCCCTACTGATCCCGGGCCCTCGGGCAGTGCCTGAGAGCCCAAATGGTCAGTCCACCCCTGTTCCCAATGCGCATTTCCGCGTGCGTTTCTGCCTCCGCCCTCGTTAGATGCACACGGGTTAGTTAGCGGCACCCCTAACGCATCTAGGAAACGCATTGTGCGGTACCATGCGGTGCGATTCCAAAAGTCACGACTGCCATACTTTTCTCAGGTCCCCTTTGAAATGATTGGACTGTCAGAAACTCACCACGCAAGAATGCGCCAAAAAGCATGCGCAAACACGCACATGGACCGGCCCCAGGGGCGGACTGACCATTTGGAAACTCGAGCACTGCCTGAGGGCCCGGGGTCAGTAGGTGGCCCCATGAGATGCCCCTTTTTTGAGTTTGGGCAAGGACACAGGGGCCCCATGATCTCCTATTGCCCGGGGGCCCCATGAGTTGTCAGTCCGCCCCTGACGGGAACAACAAAGATTCCCCTCTTACAATTGTTATTGCGCCCACTCGCTCCCATGCGCCTGATCCTTTGTTTGGGTGACAACCACGGCGAGATTTTTGAACTCAGGCCTCGCTGCGATTGCCGTGCGATTCTGTTGCACAATTGTGGCAGGATCAACGCGTGTGGGGTGCCATTAAAGAATAAATCGCACCCAAAATGCACGTTGCGTATTCTGCCATGATTTGGAATCGCAGGCAGAATGGCGGCGATTTTGCGCACGGTTTAAAATCGTGTGACGATCGATGCGCAATGCAGGACGCGCGTTTGGCTGCTATTATCCCTTAAAGGCACCCCAAATGCAATGCAATTCTGATGCGATTGTCATGTGACAGGATTGTGCGGCAACCACAGCAAACCCGACCAGGGGCGGACTGACAACTCATGGGGCCCCCGGGCAATAGGGGATCATGGAGCCCCCGGGCAATAGGGGATCATGGTGCCCCCCGGGCAATAGGGGATCATGGGGCCCCTGTGTCCTTGCCCAAACTCAAAAAGGGGCATCTCATGGGGCCCCCTACTGACCCCGGGCCCTCGGGCAGTGCTCGAGTTTCCAAATGGTCAGTCCGCCCCTGGGGCCGGTCCATGTGCGTGTTTGCGCATGCTTTTTGGCGCATTCCTGCGTGATGAGTTTCTGACAGTCCAATCATTTCAAAGGGGACCTGAGAAAAGTATGGCAGTCGTGACTTTTGGAATGATTTCCTATGGGACACGTTCACATCTGCGTGTTTTCACCCGGTGCGTTTTTTTGGAAAGGGTCGGGGACTTTTTTGAAAAGTTGCATTTTTGGTTCTATTGACTTCAATGGAAACAGAACAGCATGTATTGCGCTTTTGCCTCATTTTGATGCGTTTTGCATTTTAAATATGCCTAGCAACAAGAGAAATTTTAAAAAATTAAAAAAAAAAACGCAAAGCGGCAAAAAGGTGATAAAAACACAAGTGCAAAAACGCAAAACACAATGCAGAAACGTCTGAACGCAACCTGCATAGGTGTGAACCCAGCCTTAGGGCCGGTTCACACTATAGAAACGCAGTCCAGATGCATTTCGGTTGTGTTTTTCCATGTGCGTTTTTTATGCATTCCAGTTTATATTTTCCCATCTCTATTTCTTCCATTTAAATAGGGACATGTGCGTTCCAGTGCGTTTTTGTGCGTTCCAGTGCGTTTCGGTGCGTTTTTCATGCGTTTTACAGCATTCCAGTACAGTTCTGTGCAGAGAAAATGCAGCCTGTTTTACTTTTTTTTTCTATAACCGGAACGTACCGGAACTGCGAGCTCTCATGTGAACTATGACACTGACAGCCATATCACCTACTTTCTGTGCGTTTTTTATGCATTCCAGTTAATTTTTTCCCATCTCTATTTCTTCAATTAAAATAGGGACACGTGCGTTCCAGTGCATTTTTGGTGCGTTTCGGTGCATTTTTGGTGCGTTTCGGTGCATTTTTGGTGCGTTTCGGTGCACTTTTGATGCGTTTTACAGCATTCCAGTACAGTTCTGTGCAGAGAAAATGCAGCCTGTTTTCCTTTTTTTCTGCACCCGGAACGCACCGGAACTGCAAGCACTGATGTGAACTATGACACTGACAGCCATATCACCTACTTTCTGTGCGTTTTTTATGCATTCCAGTTCATTTTTTTCCCCTCTCTATTTCTTCATTTAAAATAGGGACATGCGCGTTTTGGTGCATTTTTTAAACGTTCTGGTGAGTTTTTGACACGTTCTGGTGCGTTATTGACGCGTTCCGGTGCGTTTTTGATGCATTTTACCATGTTCTAGTACAGTTCTGTGCAAAACAAAAAGCAGTCTGTTCTACTTTTTTTTTTCTGCAACCGGAACGCGCTGGACTGCAAGCACTGATGTGAACTATGACACTGACAGCCATATCACCTACTTTCTGTGCGTTTTTTATGCATTCCAGTTCATTTTTTCCCCTCTCTATTTCTTCATTTAAAATAGGGACATGTGCATTTCGGTGCGTTTTTGATGCGTTTTACCACGTTCCAGTACAGTTCTGTGCAGAGAAAATGCAGCCTGTTCTACTTTTTTTTTCTGCAACCGGAACGCGCCGGAACTGTGAGCACTGCTGTGAACTATGACACTGATTACCATATCACCTACTTTCTGTGCGTTTTTTATGCATTCCAGTTCATTTTTTCCCCTATTTCTTCCATTTAAATAGGGACATACGCGTTCCGGTGCATTTTTGATGCGTTTCGGTGCGTTTTTCGACATTCCAGTACAGTTCTGTGCAAATAAAAATGCAGCCTGTTCTACTTTTTTTTTTTCCGCAACCGGAACGCACTGGAACTGCAAGCACTGATGTGAACTATGACACTGACAGCCATATCACCTACTTTCTGTGCGTTCCGGATGCATTTCTGCATTCGTGTTTTTAACACATTTTTGGTGCGTTCCGGTGCATTTTTCCCTCTTTTTTTCTTCACTCTAATGCAGGACATACACGGTTCAAATTCCGAACGATTTTTCGCCCGAAAATCGCAAACGTCGTTCGCTCAGTAATCCGATGCCATCATTGATTTCGAAAATCGGCCGACTGAGTCATAAAGTTCCCCCCATCTAACAGGCGACACTTCTGTTCCTTCCAGGTCACGGCTCATGGCGCATATTCTTTTCAGAAAAACGATCGTTGTTTTTCACAAGTTTTCCAACACACCCGATCGCTGAAAAGAGGAGGAGCCACGAAAATCATCCGGTGCCATTGACCCACTAATGGAGCCAAAAATCGGCCGATTATTCTTAGGTCTGATTTTCAGATGAAAAATCGGTCGATTTTTGACCCATGTATGGCCGGCCTCAGTCCTGGATCACACCAGTGCAACTTGTCATGCGACTTGACAGTTCAAAGTCGCATGACAATTCGCACCCCATTTGCGGCAATGGAACCGTTCAAATCGATTTTCGATCCCACGTATGGCCAGCCTTAATAACATGTGCACTCTGGTGCGTTTTTTGTGCATTTAGGTGCGTTCTGGTGTCTATGATGCGTTTTCAGTACACTTCAATGCGACATTTTCTACCATTTATTTCTGGAACTGACCGCACTGGTGTGAACTACGTCAATGGAAACCATATCACCTGCGTTCTGTGCGTTTTTTGATGCACAAAAAAACGCACTGGATTGCACGTAGTGTAAACTGGCCATGAATCGCTCAAAATGAAGCAGGACCAGGGGCGGACTGACCATTTGGAAACTCAGGCACTGCCCGAGGGCCCGGGGTCAGTAGGGGGCCCCATGAGATGCCCCTGGTACCTTTCATAGGCTTTTTTTGGGTGTGTTTTGAGTTTGGGTGAGGAAACAGGGGCCCCATGATCCCCTATTGCCCGGGGGCCCCATGAGTTGTCAGTCTGCCCCTGAGCAGGACAAATGTGCATAGGGCAGCCCATTCAATCTTTGACCCCTCTCATGCGATTTGATCGTTTCAAATCGCACGACAAGTTGCACCCTATTCCAACAGAAGCGGTTTTGAAAGTCGTTCATGCGCTACTTTTTGCAAGTTCAGGTGCGGCTTGGAAGACATCCGTGCGACTGAAGTCGCACGGATGTCTTCCAAGCCGCACCTGAAGTCGCACTGACATCCCACTTTGAAATCGTGCAAATCCATGTGAGGTCGCACGATATCAGAGTGGGATTCGGTGTGACCGAAGACTTAAGGCTCCAATTCCTGGCAGAATCGCAGCGATTCCAAATCGTGTGGCAATCGTGAGCAACGTGTGTTTGGGTGCTATTATCCCCAGGAACGGACTGACAACTCATGGGGCCCCCGGGCAATAGGGGATCATGGGGCCCCTGTGTCCTTGCCCAAACTCAAAAAAGCCTATGAAAAAGGTACCAGGGGCAACTCATGGGGCCCCCTACTGACCCCGGGCCCTCGGGCAGTGCCAGAGTTTAAAATGGTCAGTCCGCCCCGGATTATCCCTTAATGGCACCCCAGACTCGATGCGACAGGATCACGTGGCAATCGCACCTTTAAAAATTGCATGAAGCATGTCGCCCGAAAAGGAGCGGGGGCTTCTTTTTTTGGGGCGACTAATGTACATTCAAGTGAAAGGGCCGGCCCTATGCGACGCTCAAAATCACATGCAGATGACTCAAAGAAAATCGCAAGTGGGAGCGCTTGTTCCCGTAACCCCGAAACAGGGGCGGGCTGAGCTTTCGGGCACTGCCTGAGGGCCCGGGGTCATTAGGGGGCCCCATGAAATGCCCTTGGTACCTTTCATAGGCTTTTTTGGGTGATGTTTGAGTGTGGGCGAGGACACAGGGGCCCCATTATCCCCTATTGTGCGGGGGAAGGGGCAGACTGACCATTCGAGCACTTGGGCACTGCCCGGGGTCAGTAGGGGGCCCTGTGAGATGTCCCTGGTACCTTTCATAGGCTTTTTTGGGTGTGGTTTGAGTGTGGGCGAGGACACAGGGGCCCCATGATTCCCTATTGCCCAGGGGCCCCATGAGTTGTCAGTCCGCTCCTGCACAGGGGCCCCATGAGTTATCAGTCTGCTCCTGCCCGGGGGCCCCATGAGTTGTCAGTCCGCTCCTGCACAGGGGCCCCATGAGTTGTCAGTCCGCCCCTGCCCGGGGGCCCCATGAGTTGTCAGTCCGCTCCTGCCCAGAGGCCCCATGGATTGTCAGTCCGCTCCTGCCCGGGGGCCCCATGAGTTGTCAGTCCGCTCCGGCACAGGGGCCCCATGAGTTGTCAGTCTGCTCCTGCACAGGGGCCCCATGAGTTGTCAGTCCGCTCCTGCCCGGGGGCCCCATGAGTTGTCAGTCCGCTCCTACCCAGGGGCCCTATGAGTTGTCAGTCCGCTCCTGCACAGGGGCCCCATGAGTTGTCAGTCCGCTCCTGCCCGGGGGCCCCGTGAGTTGTCAGTCCGCTCCTGCCCCGAAAGTGTGAATGCGGCTTTATGGCGGCTGCCTTGTATCGTAATAAAACGCGCCCCGCGCACACGGCGTAGTCTGGGGCCCCGTCCCCGATCGCAGGCGATGAAGTATGTCATCGGTCGCAGCCAGGGCGTGTCTGTTGCCTACAGATATCGGCATGGAAAGGTGTCTTTCCCGCCTGGGTGGGGGATGGGGGGGCAGACATGCGATCATGGCTAGCAGCGAGTATTTGGTTGTCTCTGCATGAATTCACAGGGGCCGCCGCCTGCGGAGGATGAAAGCTGTTGACCGCACACTGCGAAAAAAAAAAAAAAATGGAAGCAGGGCAGTCCGCCATCTGCTGCATCCTTCCAACTGCAGACTCGCCTCGTGCAATTTCAGCCCGTTTCCTGTATGAGTCACCCGCCCGCTCGCCCGCCGCCCGCCGGGGAAAGGCACAGAGACAGCCACAGACAATACACAATAGGGACAGCAGGGAGGGGGGGCGACTGTGCACGACTGAGTGTACGAGCCGGGGCAGGCACTGATCCATCACACGCATTGTTCTCATTCTCTCGCTTCGGGGACACAAAAAAAACTGCAGCTCGGGGGCCCCGCCGGACTACAAGTACCAGCCTGGCGAGGCGAGCTAGGGAATGCGGTCCTTCAGGAGCCATTGGTTGTCCAGGTCTCCCCCTGCAGTCTTGTCGGTTGTACCGGATCCTCTCCTGGACTGAAACGGCTTCCTGTGATTTCACCGCACACTGTGAGCGCTTCGCCATGTGCATTAGAAGCCGAGGACCGGATGTGGCCCTTTGCTTGCCTTTATCTGGCCCTTGGGGCACTATTCCTCCCACTGACATCAATGATGGGGCACTATTCCTCCCACTGACATCAATGATGGGGCACTATTCCTCCCACTGACACCAATGATGGGGCACTATTCCTCCCACTGACACCAATGATGGGGCACTATTCCCCCCACTGACACCAATGATGGGGCACTATTCCTCCCACTGACACCAATGATGAGGCACTATTCCTCCCACTGACACCAATGATGGGGCACTATTCCTCCCACTGACATCAATGATGGGGCACTATTCCTCCCACTGACACCAATGATGGGGCACTATTCCCCCCACTGACACCAATGATGGGGCACTATTCCTCCCACTGACACCAATGATGAGGCGCTATTCCTCCCACTGACACCAATGATGGGGCACTATTCCTCCCACTGATACCAATGATGGGGCACTATTCCTCCCACTGATACCAATGATGGGGCACTATTCTTCCCACTGACACCAATGATGGGCCACTATTCCTCCCACTGACACCAATGATGAGGCACTATTCCTCCCACTGACACCAATGATGGGACACTATTCCTCCCACTGACACCAATGATGGGACACTATTCCTCCCACTGACACCAATGATGAGGCACTATTCCTCTCACTAATACCAATGATGGGACACTATTCCTCCCACTGACACCAATGATGGAACACTATTCCTTCCACTGACACCAATGATGAGGCACTATTCCTCCCACTGATACCAATGATGGGGCACTATTCTTCCCGCTGACACCAATGATGGGGCACTATTCCTCCCACTGATACCAATGATGGGGCACTATTCCTCCCACTGACACCAATGATGGGGCACTATTCCTCCCACTGACACCAATGATGGGGCACTATTCCTCCCACTGATACCAATGATGGGACACTATTCCTCCCACTGACACCAATGATGGGGCACTATTCCTCCCACTAATACCAATGATGGGGCACTATTCTTCCCGCTGACACCAATGATGGGACACTATTCCTCCCACTAATACCAATGATGGGACACTATTCCTCCCACTGATACCAATGATGGGGCACTATTCCTCCCACTGACACCAATGATGGGGCACTATTCCTCCCACTGATACCAATGATGGGGCACTATTCCTCCCACTGACACCAATGATGGGGCACTATTCCTCCCACTGATACCAATGATGGGACACTATTCCTCCCACTGACACCAATGATGGGACACTATTCCTCCCACTGACACCAATGATGGGGCACTATTCCTCCCACTGATACCAATGATGGGGCACTATTCCTCCCACTGACACCAATGATGGGGCACTATTCCTTCCACTGACACCAATGATGGGGCACTATTCCTCCCACTGACACCAATGATGGGGCACTTTTCTTAACACTGACACCAATGATGGAACACTATTCCTTCCACTGACACCAATGATGGGACACTATTCCTCCCACTGACACCAATGATGGGGCACTATTCCTTCCACTGACACCAATGATGGGGCACTATTCCTCCCACTGACACCAATGATGGGGCACTATTCCTCCCACTGATACCAATGATGGGGCACTTTTCTTAACACTGACACCAATGATGGAACACTATTCCTTCCACTGACACCAATGAGGGGGCACTATTCCTCCCGCTGACACCAATGATGGGGCACTATTCCTCCCACTGACACCAATGATGGGGCACTATTCCTCCCACTGACACCAATGAGGGGGCATTATTCCTCCCACTGACACCAATGATGGGGCACTATTCCTCCCACTGATACCAATGATGGGGCACTATTCCTCCCACTGACACCAATGATGGGGCACTATTCCTCCCACTGATACCAATGATGGGGCACTATTCCTCCCACTAACACCATTGATGGAGCACTATTCCTCCCACTGACACCAATGATGGGGTATGGTTTACTCCCACTGACACCAATGATGGGGTATGGTTTACTCCCACTGACACCAATGATGGGGTATGGTTTACTCCCGCTGATACCAGAGCATTTTCTACTTCCACTGGTCCTAGTCCGGCCCCCTCATGGTCTGGGGGACAGTATTCTGGCCCTTTGTATACAAAGTCTGCTCTAGCCCTTTCCTCCTCAGCCTGACTGTCCCTGGCTCACCCCATGAGCAGGATTTCAGTTTCCATCATGGAGGCTCAGTGTCACATGTGGGCGTTACCCATGCCATGCAGCCCGACTAGAAACACCCCCTCCAGACTGACACCCACCCATCCAGGCATTTTGATATTTGCATAATTCCTCCCACTGCTTGCATCATGACTGAAGGATCTTGAAAGGAGTACTGAGGCAGGGTGCTGTGGTGATTTCAGGAAGCTATGTAAAGAGTCCAGCCGGCCCCTCCCACCAGCCATGATCTGCTTGCGTTGCATAGAGAAGCACAGAGACCCAGTGATGACATTACTGGATCTAAAATAATGTATGAAATGAAAGCAGAAAGTTCGTTGTATCACGCTGAAGGGGGCAGAGGGAGGAACCCATCACTTGCTACCTACTAATCCGTCCTCCATCCATTCAAATGTTTCTTAAGGCTCCATTATGTGACTTGTCATGTGACTTTGAGGTCCAGAGTCACATGACAAGTCGCCCCCCATGTTTCCCAATGTGTACCACTCATATCTGTGCGACTTGAAGTCGCAGCGACTTCAAAGTAGTTCCTGAACTACTTTGGTCCCACTTTTATGCGACTCGAGGGCCATAGACTTCAATGTAAGTCGCATGAAAGTCGCACCTGAATGTTGTACATGAGACTTGTGTGCGACTTTGTGCAGCCAAAGCAATTATTGGTCAAAGTTACACTCATCCAAAGTCGCATCAAGTCGCAATGAAAATCACACGATTTTGACGTCGCACAAGTGTGAATGGAGCCTTAAGTGTTACTAAACCCCGGACCCTGCATTCACTATATCCGCTCTCCCCGGACCCTGCATTCACTATATCTGCTCCCCCCGGACCCTGCATTCACTATATCTGGTCTCCCCGGACCCTGCATTCACTATATCCGCTCTCCCCGGACCCTGCATTCACTATATCTGGTCTCCCCGGACCCTGCATTCACTATATCCGCTCTCCCCGGACCCTGCATTCACTATATCTGCTCCCCCCGGACCCTGCATTCACTATATCCGCTCTCCCCGGACCCTGCATTCACTATATCCGCTCTCCCCGGACCCCGCATTCACTATATCCGCTCTCCCCGGACCCTGCATTCACTATATCCGCTCTCCCCGGACCCTGCATTCACTTTATTCGGTCTCCCCGGAACTTGCATGCACTATATCTGATCTCCCCGGACCCTGCATTCACTATATCCGGTCTCCCTGGACCCTGCATTCACTATATCCGCTCAACCCGGACCCTGCATTCACTATATCCGCTCTCCCCGGACCCTGCATTCACTATATCCGGTCTCCCTGGACCCTGCATGCACTATATCCGGTCTCCCTGGACCCTGCATTCACTATATCTGCTCTCCCAGGACCCTGCATTCACTTTATTCGGTCTCCCCGGAACTTGCATTCACTATATCCGGTCTCCCCGGACCCTGCATTCACTATATCCGCTCTCCCCGGACCCTGCATTCACTATATCCGCTCTCCCCGGACCCTGCATTCACTATACCCGATCTCCCCGAACCCTGCATTCACTATATCCGCTCTCCCCGGACCCCGCATTCACTATATCCGCTCTCCCCGGATCCTGCATTCACTATATCCGCTCTCCCCGGACCCTGCATGCACTATATCTGATCTCCCCGGACCCTGCATGCACTATATCCGGTCTCCCTGGACCCCGCATTCACTATATCTGATCTCCCCGGACCCTGCATTCACTATATCCGGTCTCCCCGGACCCCGGATTCACTATATCCGCTCAACCCGGACCCTGCATTCACTATATCCGCTCTCCCCGGACCCTGCATTCACTATATCCGCTCTCCCCGAACCCTGCATTCACTATATCTGATCTCCCCGGACCCTGCGTTCACTATATCTGCTCTCCCCGGACCCTGCATTCACTATATCCGATCTCCCCGGACCCTGCATTCACTATATCTGATCTCCCCGGACCCTGCGTTCACTATATCTGCTCTCCCCGGACCCTGCATTCACTATATCCGATCTCCCCGGACCCTGCATTCACTATATCTGCACTCCCCGGACCCTGCATTCACTATATCCGATCTCCCCGGACCCTGCATTCACTATATCTGCACTCCCCGGACCCTGCATTCACTATATCCGGTCTCCCCGGACCCTGCATTCACTATATCTGGTCTCCCCGGACCCTGCATTCACTATATCCGATCTCCCCGGACCCTGCATTCACTATATCTGGTCTCCCTGGAACTTGCATTCACTATATCCGGCCTCCCCGGACCCTGCATTCACTATATCCGCTGTCCCCGGACCCTGCATTCACTATATCCGGTCTCCCCGGACCCTGCATTCACTATATCCGCTCTCCCCGGACCCTGCATTCACTATATCTGGTCTCCCCGGACCCTGCATTCACTATATCTGCTTTCCCCGGACTCTGCATTCACTATATCCGCTCTCTCCCGGACCCTGCATTCACTATATCCGGTCTGCCCCCCATCAGCAGATGGATTGGGGACAGTAGAAGGGGAGGATCAGAGAAGACAGGATCAAACAGCCTTTTTGCACGGTGTGGAGGATTAACCCCTTAGGTCCCACAGTGAGTATAACAAGCATGCTGTACTGCATCTACAGACTGATTGCACAGCTGCGTGTTTAGTACACGTCATCAGACCCCACATGGTTGGACCTCTCCCAGGTATACTGACACACTGAATGCCGTCTTTCTTGATCCGACTTGTTGGCCAAATGTTGCAGCCAGGGGCGGACTGACAACTCATGGGGCCCCTGGGCAATAGGGGATCATGGGGCCCCTGTGTCCTTGCCCAAACAAAAAAAAAAAGCTATGAAAAAGGCACCAGGGGCATCTCATGGGGCCCCCTACTGACCCCGGGCCCTCGGGCAGTGCCTGAGTTTCCAAATGGTCAGTCCGCCCCTGGTTGCGGCTCTTCTTGTGAATGGAATTCTAACCTCCCATTGGATCCCACATAAGGCCCAATCACAGGAGTGCGATCCGCATTTCACGCACGGAAAAGGCGCGATACTCACCCACACGGAATCCACTTTTTCAATCTTGCGGTTCCCGTGCGGTTTCGCAATTCGGGATGAGATGCTTGGGGGCACCATTTAGATTTCATGACAGCCCCTTGTGCCTTGCAATGAAACGCAATGCGGCTGCAGGGTGCAGGAATCGCATCGACTCATGCGAGCTAGTATGAATCAGGGGTAAGGAGGAACAATCTGTGAAATGTGTACCCGTCCGTTCTCTCACACTAACCTGGTTTCAAAAGCCATTTTGAATCATTTTAAATCAGCATTCAAATAATCCTGCCCAGGAAGGTGCTCATTCAGGCACTTCCTTTATAGGGTGACAACACTCTGTCCCTGTCTCCCAATTGTGATCCTGTGTTGTCACCCTGTCACTTGGGTATGGGCGTGGTCCAATGTTCTGCCCAGCAGGACACCCTCCCGGATCAGGACCATGGAGCCATCGCTGGCTGCAAAGAGGCTGATAGAGGTTCAGTCTTTATATATACATACCCGGGGGCTTTGTTCTCAGCTGCAGGTACCCCCCCCCCGTCCCCAGTCACTCCTTGTCTTCACCCCTGACCAGGGGTGGACTGACAACTCATGGGGCCCCCGGGCAATAGGGGATCATGGGGCCCCTGTGTCCTTGCCCAAACTCAAAAAAGCCTATGAAAAAGGTACCAGGGGCATCTCATGGGGCCCCCTACTGACCCCGGGCCCTCTGGCAGTGCCCGAGTACCCGAATGGTCAGTCCACCCCTGACCCTGACCTACCCTTGTCTCTGCCCCCTATCTACCTCCTTTTGATCTTCAGTAATTGGTATGGAATTGGTTAATGAAATTTACCCCCCAGCAACAATAGATCCTCATCCTAGGTACAGAATACACCCAGAGCAACAATAGATCCCCCAGTATCCACCATCAATAGACCCCATCCCCCTCAACATTAGATCCCCCAACAGCATAATAAGCCCAGAGCAACAATCCACCCTCCACCAGCAACAATAGATCTTTCACCCGCGAACAAAATACACCCCAGCAACAATAAAGCCAGCATCAATAGACCCACCCCCTTCAACATTAGATTCCCCAGCAGCCTAAGAAGCCCAGATCAAAAATTTATCCCCCCACCAGCAACAATAGATCCTGACATAGTAACGAAATATACCCTCAGCAACAATAGATCCCCCAGCAGGCAGCATCAATAGACCCCTCCCCTTTAACATTAGATCCCCCAGCAGCCTAAGAACAGCAGAAAAAAACAATGCATCCCCCACCAGCAACAAACAGGAACAAAACTCAGCAACAATAGATCCCCCAGCATCCAGCATCAATAGAACCATCCTCCTCCACATTAGATCCCGCAGCAGCCCAAGAACACCAGAACACCAAGAACACCAGAGCAACCCCCACCAGCAATAATAGATCCTTCCCCCAGGAACAAAATACACAACAACAGACCCTCCAGCAGCCAGCTTTATTAGATTAATCCCCCTCAACATTAGATCCCCCAACAGCATAAGAAGCCCAGAGCAACAATCCATCACCCACCAGCAACAATAGATCCTCCGTCCAGGAACAAAATACACCTCCAGCAACAATAGATGTCCCAGCATCAATAGACCTCTTCCACTAAACATTAGATCCACCAGCAGCATAAGAAGCCCAGAGCAACAAATCATCCCCACCAGCAACAATAGATCCTCACACAGGAACAAAATATACCCTCAGCAACAATAGATCCCCCAGCATCAATATACCCTTCTCCCTCAACATTAGATCCCCCAATGGCATTAGAAGCCCAGAGCAACAATTTATCCTCCACCAGCAACAATAGGTCCTTCCCCCAAGAACAAAATACATCCCAGCAACAATAAAATAATATCCCCCGGCAGCCAGCAATAATAGACCCCCTCCCCCCTCAACAATAGATCCTCCAGCAGCCTAAGAACACCAGGGCAACAATCCATCCCCACAAGCAACAATAGATCCTCCCCCCAGGACCAAAATACACACCCAGCAACAACAGACCCGCCAGCATCCAGCATCAATAGACCCCTCCCCCTCAACATTGGATCCCCCAACAGCATAAGAACCCAGAGCACCAATCCACCCTACCAACAATAGATCCTCACACAGGAACATAAATGTACCCTCAGCAACAATAGATCCCCAGCATCCAGCATCAATACACCCCTCCCCCTCAACATTAGATCCCCAACAGCATAAGAACCCATAGCAACAATAGATCCCCCAACATACACAATAGAACCTCCCCCCAGGAACAAAATACACCCCCAACCACAATAGAACCTCCAGCAGCCAGCATCAATAGACCCACCCCCCTCATAACCCCACACAGCATAAGAACCCCAGAGCAACAAATAATCCCCCAGCAGGAACAATAGACCCTCACCCCAGGAACAAAATACGCCCCTAGCAACAACAAACCCACCAGCATCCAGCATCAGTAGACCCCTCCCCCTCAACATTGGATTCCCCAACAGCATAAGAACCCCAGAGAAACAATAGATCCCCCACCAGCAACACTATTATTATTATTATACAGGATTTATGGCGCCAACAGTTTACACGGAGAATTCAGAGGGCCCTGCTCGTTAGAGCTTCCTTCCTCCCCCCCAGCTACTATAGATCCCCCACCAGCAACACTATTATTATTATTATACAGGATTTATGGCTTCAACAGTTTGCTCAGCGCTTTCCAATATAACGGGAGACGATACAATTACAATACAGATTAATACAGGAGGATTCAGAGGGCCCTGCTCATTAGAGCCTCCCCCAGCTACAATAGATCCCCAGCAATTAGTATCAGTAGATGCTCCAGAACACCCCAGTCCCCTTTGCCTATTCAACTCCTTGTAGCTGGAGGTGCCGGAACTGCCTTCCCCCACATTCCCGCTGACACAAAGCCCTATATATATATTATTTATAAATGAGGATTTACAGTGCTGTAGCCAACCAAAAGATTCTAAAGGGGTTTTTTTTCCTTTTTTTATTTTTTTTTTATTTTTTTTTTTATTAACAAGTCTATACTTACCTGCTGTGTTCCTCTGATCCTCTTCTCGGGACCACCGCCAGCGCACCTGGCTCCTCCCCCTTGACCAGTGCCCCCAATAGCAAGCCACTAACTATGGGGGACACTGGTGTGTGCTCGCTCCTGAGCCCCGCTCTGTGCATCCATAAGGCACTTAGAGCCACTGCTCACCCCTTCCTCCCCCGCTCTCCCCTTATTGGCTCACTGGTCATTATTGGAAATTGCCAATGGTTTCCGCTGCCAATGAGGAGAGAGAGAGACCCGGGACAGCTCAGGCTCTCATGCACATCACTGGATCGGGCTCGGGTGAGTATTGCGGAGGGGCGCTACATGGGTGGGGGGGGGCACACAAAAGGTTTTTTACCTTCACGCATAGAATGCACGAAGATAAAAAATCTTCATCCTTTACAACCGCTAACATTTCATTTATTGAGGGTGTACTACATTGAGCCCGGGTTCACACGTGTGCGGTGCAGCATACCGCATGTGATTTGCACGGAAACCGCATCGCATTCCTGTGCAAATCACATGCAAATCCTGTGCGGTGCATTTTGAGACGTATCTTATGTATGGCTCAAATCGCACCACATCTGCACAAAAAGGTGCAGGACCCTTTTTTGGGTCCGCACTAGAATCGGATCACATGGGTATTCACACTCGTGCGATCCGATTCTGCACATCGCACCGCGTTTGGCAGACCGATTTCGGGGCGTTGTTAACATACACACCCGCAGCGGTTCACATGAACGGGGTGCGGAATTCGCACAGAAAACGCTGAGAATTCCAGATCGCATCACTGTGAAGGGCTGGCTCACACCATAGATACGCAGTCCAGTGCCCTTCTGATGCGTTTCAGTGAATTGTTGATGCATTTTTGAAGCAGTTCAGTGTGTTTTTGACGCATTCTAGTGCGTTTTTTGTGTATTCCCGTTCATTTTTTCCCCTCTCTTTTTCTTGAATTTAAACAGGGACATGTGTATTCTAGTTTGTTTTCGGTGCGTTCCGGTGCATTTTTTATGTGTTTTACCGCATTCCTGTATAGTTCTGTGCAGAAAAAATGCAGCATGTTCTACTTTTTTTTCTGCAACCAAAATGCACTGGAACTGCAAGCGCTGATTATTATTTATTTCAGGTACTTATATAGCGCCATCAATTTACGCAGCACTTTCCATATATATTGTACATTCACATCAGTCCCCGCCCCCGAGGGGCGTACAATCTAAGGTCCCTAACTCACATTCATACATACACATACTAGAGACAATTTAGACAGGAGCCAATTCACCTACCAGCAGGGGTGTATTTACCACAAGGCAAACAAGGCATTTGCCTAGGGCGGCATTTTTCAGGGGGGCAGCACTGCCCCTCAGAAGAAGGGACACACGTGGCATGGGGACCTGGCGGGTTCGGAGAGAGGCTGCGGGTTTCATGACGGTGTATGCACAGCCCAACTCTCGTTCCCGGGGATGTCCGGAGCAGGGGTGGACTGACCATTTGGAAACTTGGGCACTGCCTGAGGGCCCGGGGTCAGTAGGGGGTCCCATGAGATGCCCCTGGTACCTTTTTCATAGGCTTTTTTGAGTTTGGGCAAGGACACAGGGGCCCCATGATCCCCTATTTCCCGGGGACCCCATGAGTTGTCAGTCCGCCGCTGTGAAGGTGAGTGTCTTTCACTCTCTCGCCATGGGGGATGGTGGCTGGTGCATGGAGGGCAGTGGTAGTGGAAGGCTTTCTTGGGTGGGAGGCAGGGGTGTTGTTGCTCAATGGCAGGCTCTCTTTGTGGGGGGGGGCGCCGATTTCTGTGTTGCCTAGGGCAGCACAAAACCTAAATACACTGCTGCCTACCAGCATGTCTTTGGCGTGTGGGAGGAAACCCACGCAGGCACAGGGAGAACATGCAAACTCCAGGCAGGTGGTTCCATGGTTGGGATTTGAACCAATGTCCCTAGTACTGCCAGGTGGAAGTGCTAACCACTTAGCCACTGTGATGTGAACTATGACATTGACGACCATATCACCTACTTTCTGTGCGTTTTAAATGCCGCAAAAAGGCAACTGAAACGCACGCAGTGTGAACGGCCCTAATCTGTGGGATCCACCAAATACCGAACTATCCGTTTTGGGTGGGCGGATGATGCAGACCAGGGGCGGACTGACAACTCATGGGGCCCCCGTGCAATAGGGTAAAATGGGGCCCCTGTGTCCTTGCCCACACTCAAAAAAGCCTATGAAAAAGGTACCAGGGGCATCTCACGGGGCCCCCTACTGACCCCGGGCCCTCGGGCAGTGCCCCCGATGCAGAGTGTCAGCTCTTTATATGCAGCGGAACCTTTCACTCCGTTCCAGCTTTTATTGCATTCATTTGCGTCGCAGTTTGTCGTTCTCTTTGCATCGCCGTTCCATGGCGCGGCTCTACCTGTTTTGACATTTATGTGGCGTCACTCGGCTGCTGGAGGTTGCTGCGGAGTAACGCCTCATTTTCCTGCGCTCCCCCCCCCCCCCTCCTGCGTCTGTGTGGGAGTGGAGGACCCCTGCGGGGAGTCGCTTACAGCCGCATGTATCTGCTGATCGGTGAGTGGGTTCAGGATGGAGACAGAGAATGCGGCTCACTCCGCCGCTGATCACCCAGCGGGGAGATCCCTCATTAACATCGGCTGCAAGGCGGCTTAAAGCTGAACTCCCGGCAGACAGAAAAGACACAAATGTATGCAGCTCTGCAATCAGGGACGATTAGATGAAAGAGTCGCGTGTGCGTCACCGCCACGACGAATATTACATTGAATAATGCACTGCAACGCCCCCCCGCCCCCTCGCTACACAGCTGATTTTTGGGACATTTTGGTGCATCTGCAGCCAGGGGCGGACTGACAACTCATGGGGCCCCCGGGCAATAGGGGATCATGGGGCCCCTGTGTCCTTGCCCAAACTCAAAAAAGCCTATGAAAAAGGTACCAGGGGCATCTCATGGGGCCCCCTACTGACCTCGGGCCCTCGGGCAGTGCCCGGGTTTCCAAATGGTCAGTCCGCCCCTGTCTATAGCCCATTATATTTAATGCGATGCATGCTAAAACGTGGCAGACACGCATGTGAACACACTGCGCAAACGTACAGGAGGCCCAACACATCATTAACCACTTGAGCTCCGAAAGCTGTTACCCCCTTCCTGACCAGGCCTTTTTTTTTTTTGCTATTCGGCACTGCGCTACTTTAACTGGCAATTGAGCGGTCATGCGACACTGTTCCCAAGTGAAGATTAGATCTTTTTTTTTTCCCTTACACAAATGGAGCTTTCCTTTGGTGGTATTTGATCACCACTGGGGTTTTTATGTTTTTGCAATAAAAATGGAATAAAAAAGAATAATAATATTTTTACTTTCTGCTGTAAAAGATTAAAAAAAAAATCTAATTTCTTCCAATTTTTGGCCAAAATGTGTTCTGCTGCGGATAAAAAAAAATCCCAATAAATGTAAATTGATTGGTTTTCATGATAGTTATAGTGCCTACAAAATATGGTATATATGCTGGAATTTTTTTGTTTACAGTACTAATGACGGCGATCAGCGCAATAATGGGTCTGCGGGAGTGTGGAAGGCAATCTGACACTAACTGACACTGACATCACCAGTGACCAGGGGCGGACTGACCATTTGGAAACTCGGGCACTCCTTGAGAGCCCGGAGTCAGTAGGGGGCCCCATGAGATGCCCCTGGTACCTTTTTCATAGGCTTTTTTGGGTGTGGTTTGAGTGTGGGCAAGGACACGGGCCCCATGATTTCCTATTGCCCAGGGGCCCCATGAGTTGTCAGTCCTCCCCTGGGGGGTGGGTCTATTGATGTTGGCTGCTGGGGATCTATTGTTGCTGAGAGTATATGTTCATATTTGAGGATCTATTGTTACTGGTGGGGCTTCTTAGGCTGCTGGGGGATCTAATGTTGAAGGGGATGGGTCTATTGATGCTGCCTGTCGGGGGATCTATTGTTGCTGGGGTGTATTTTGTTCCTGAGTAAAGGATCTATTGTTGCTGGCGGAGGTTGGATTGTTGCTCTGGGCTTATTATGCTGTTGGGGGATCTAATGTTGAGGGGGATGGGTCTATTGATGCTGGATGCTGGGGGATCTATTGTTGCTGGGGTGTATTTTGTGTCTGGAGGAAGGATATATTGTTGCTGGTGGGGGATGGATTATTGCTCTGGGCTTATTATGCTGTTGGGGGATCTAATGTTGAGTGGGAGGGGTCTATTGATGTTGGATGCTGGGGCATATATTGTTGCTGGGGTGTATTTTGTACCTAGGATGAGGATCTATTGTTGCTGGGGTGTATTTTGTACCTATGGTGAGGATCTATTGTTGCTGGGGGTGTATTTTGTACCTAGGATGAGGATCTATTGTTGCTGGGGGTGTATTTTGTACATAGGATGAGGATCTATTGTTGCAGGGGTGTATTTTGTACCTAGGATGAGGATCTATTGTTGTCGGGGGTGTATTTTGTACCTAGGATGAGGATCTATTGTTGCTGGGGGTTATTATCATGAACTAATTCCATACCAATTACTGAACATCAAAAACTGATACTTGGCTCTGTATTCTGTAACAGGAGCCATACTAGGAGGTAGATAGGGGGCAGAGACAAGGGTAAGTCAGGGGCGGACTGACCATTCAGGTACTCGGGCACTGCCCGAGGGCCCGGGGTCAGTAGGGGGCCCCATGAGATGCATACAAAAAAGGAGGGTTGTGAAAAGAGATTCACAGAAAAGCGGCTACATAATGAACAGAACGTGACACTAAGGGAATCATTTCCAAAAATTATGCTTTATTACACACAAATGAATATGACATATGGGCATTTGCCCTGGTTTACCATCACCTCAGTATGAGACAATACACACAGACCTAAAACCATTTAAAATGACACAAAAACCGGTCTAAGTGTATGTGTAGCAGGGAAAATGGCTACATGAGTCTAGTGTCCCTGCAACACAAGCACACAGGTGAACACTTCCCTAGGGAGGTGTATCCAAAAATTATGCCATGGGCATACCATAATAGAGGATATAAGGGATTAAACAGTAACCATATTGGCAAATCCCTATCAAGGAATCCAAAAAATTATGCTGTAAATATATATCTCACATGTATGCAATGGAGCAAGCACAATATGCGTCAAAAAGGAGAGTAGCAGGCCTCAGACCTGTATGAAGGAAGACATAAATGTCAAATATATTGTACAATACATTCCTGTGCCGGCACAAGTGGTTGGGGCCCATTCATCTGTAATATAGATAGCTGTTTCCTAGAGCTCTTGGATGGGAATATGCCCTATTTATTTCCAGGATGGAAGAAAAGATGCACACAGCAGCACTCTGCTTGAAATGGTTTCTTCACCACTACATGTGGACTATACACCACTTTTTGTAGGAAAAAACAAGACACATCCCAAAGACTCTTCTGCCTGTTGAAATATATATGGTATATCTTGTTTCCTATACATAGCACCATGATGTCCGCATCCTGTAGTGAAACAAACAATATGTGGAAAGTCACTGACAGAGCTCACACTCTATAGAAGATATATAGGTCATATAGATCACAGAGGACCATATATCTAATGTCCTGCAACAATCCACTCACCACCTGTGCTATGGATAACGGGAATGAAAGAGAAATCCTTCATAGGTACTGCCATACAGGGCCAAGGCGGCCAAGGAACCACCGCTGACATCCGCCGATATACCGCGGGTTCCAGCCCCTTCTCGGCGCTTGTGCTGCTTAGGCTTGCCTCATGGCTTGTAAAGATGGCTTCCTCCTTATGGGTCAGCGTGCGTTCCACCTAGTGCGCATGACCGGAAGTGACGTATCTGACGTATGACGTCAACGCGTTTCGCCGATGGGCGTATCTCACTCAGCTTCGTCAGGACCAAATTGGTATATCGGCGGATGTCAGCGGTGGTTCCTTGGCCGCCTTGGCCCTGTATGGCAGTACCTATGAAGGATTTCTCTTTCATTCCCGTTATCCATAGCACAGGTGGTGAGTGGATTGTTGCAGGACATTAGATATATGGTCCTCTGTGATCTATATGACCTATATATCTTCCATAGAGTGTTAGCTCTGTCAGTGACTTCCCACATATTGTTTGTTTCACTACAGGATGGGGACATCATGGTGCTTTGTATAGGAAACAAGATATACCATATATATTTCAACAGGCAGAAGAGTCTTTGGGATGTGTCTTGTTTTTTCCTACAAAAAGTGGTGTATAGTCCACATGTAGTGGTGAAGAAACCATTTCAAGCAGAGTGCTGCTGTGTGCATCTTTTCTTCCATCCTGGAAATAAATGGGGCATATTCCCATCCAAGAGCTCTAGGAAACAGCTATCTATATTACAGATGAATGGGCCCCAACCACTTGTGCCGGCACAGGAATGTATTGTACAATATATTTGACATTTATGTCTTCCTTCATACAGGCCTGAGGCCTGCTACTCTCCTTTTTGACGCATATTGTGCTTCCTCCATTGCATACATGTGAGATATATATTTACAGCATAATTTTTTGGATTTCTTGATAGGGATTTGCCATTATGGTTACTGTTTAATCCCTTATATCCTCCATTTTGGTATGCCCATGGCATAATTTTTGGATACACCTCCCTAGGGAAGTGTTCACCTGTGTGCTTGTGTTGCAGGGACACTAGACTCATGTAGCCATTTTCCCTGCTACACATACACTTAGACCGGTTTTTGTGTCATTTTAAATGGTTTTAGGTCTGTGTGTATTGTCTCATACTGAGGTGATGGTAAACCAGGGCAAATGCCCATATGTCATATTCATTTGTGTGTAATAAAGCATAATTTTTGGAAATTATTCCCTTAGTGTCACGTTCTGTTCATTATGTAGCCGCTTTTCTGTGAATCTCTTTTCACAACCCTCCTTTTTTGTATGCCTCTTTTGGCTACTGAATGGAGACCATACATTGGGTGACACGTTAATGTATTTAATAACCTCTTTAATAACTTTCTTAGTATATTGGCCCCATGAGATGCCCCTGGTACCTTTTTCATAGTTGTTTTTGAGTGTGGGCAAAGACACAGGGGCCCCATGATCCCCTTTTGCCCGGGGGCCCCATGAGTTGTCAGTCCGCCCCTGCCAGTGACATTAATACAGTGATAATACTATACAAGGTCACTGTGACGCTGGCTGGGAAGGGGTTAACATCTAGGGGCGATCAGGGGTTAAATGTGGGCCTAACTATGCGTAAAGTGTTCTGCTTTTACTAGGAGATCTTTAAGTTTCTCCTCCCTGCAAAGCAGGGAGAAGACACAGAGAGATCGTTTCCTCTGTACAGAGCTCTGTGTTGATTGCCAACACAGAGCTCTGGGATCTGATTGCACACAGCCAATCAGCAGGTCCCGGTCATGAATCAGTGGCTGGGATTTGCTGACAGGCTCCGGTGCTGTACAATGCGCATGCCTGCGGTCAGGGGGTGCGCACGTGCACACCTGGGACCCGGAAGTAGTCTACGACGTACAGGTACGCCAGTTTGCCTACAGCAGCTGCCTGTCCGCAGTACGTTGCAGGTGGGTGGGCGCGCGGGGGTTGAGTGGTTAGGGGCACATTTAAATTGTTGCATTTTATTGCGCAGACTACATCAAGGTAAAACGCACATGTCTAGGTTCCCTGTAATGAAGAGGGCCTGTCTCCATCTTTGTGCAGAAGCACGCACTGGAAAATGCAACGTCCTTTTTTCCTGCATTTTAGTGCATTGGGAGGCCTATAGAATCCAGTGGCATCGCATCAAACTGCAGATTGCACGCATTTCTGACTCATTGGCACCAGGTACTGACAAGCTTTGGTCAATGACTTGGAGACTTGCATTAACATGCGTCAAAATGCATATTGACGCAGAAAGGAAACTCGCATTGACGCATGACAATGCACATGCCTGTGTTACAAAAGCACATGAATAGATCGCAATGAGCCCTTTTGACTTGGGCAGCACTTTCTAGCACCCTCTGAAAAGCGATTCATGGTGGATGGCAGCAAAGCAGCAACTTCTTAGCATGCAGGAAGGCTAGGTTCACACGTATGCAGGTTGCGTTTGAGCCATTTCTGCGTTTTGCATTGCGTTTTTGATGCATTTTACAGGGGGGGGGGGGAGAACATTTTTCTTTTTTTCAGCGGAAACGTGGGGGAATGCAGTTCTGGCACCTCCAGCACTGAGTGTATATAATGGCAAGGGGTGCCGGGATGTGCTGGAGGGTCTATTCTTTCTGGGGGGTCATTTCTTGCTGGGAGGGATCTGCAGTTGAAGGTGGGGGGGTTTATTATTGCTGGCTGTTGGATAGTTTAGAGATCTGATGTAGATGTTGGGGGTCTATTGTTGTTGGGGAAATCTATTGTTGCTGGGGGATCTATTGTTGCTGGCTGCAGGGGATCTGTTTAACTGCTTTATCTATAACAAATTCAAACTTTCTTAGCATAACAGTATGATATTTGGTTCTGTATTCTCTAAAAGGGGCGGTACTGGGAGGTGGGTAGGAGGTGGAACCAAGGGATTTGGCTCGGAGGTGGGTAGGGGGTGGGGACAAGGGATAATGCTCGGAGGTGGGTAGGGGGTGGAATCAAGGGATGTTCCTCGGAGGTGGGTAGGGGGTGGAGACAAGGGATAATGCTCGGAGGTGGGTAAGGGGTGGAACCAAGGGATTGTGCTCGGAGGTGGGTAGGGGGTGGAGACAAGGGATAATGCTCGGAGGTGGGTAGGGGGTGGAACCAAGGGATGTTCCTCGGAGGTGGGTAGGAGGTGGAGACAAGGGACAAGGGATGGTGCTTAGAGGTGGGTAGGGGGTGGAACCAAGGGATGTTGCTCGGAGGTGAGTAGAGGGTAGGGACAAGGGATAATGCTCGGAGGTGGGTAGAGGGTGGAACCAAGGGATGGTGCTCGGAGGTGGGTAGGGAGTGGAACCAAGGGATGGTGCTCGGAGGTGGGTAGGGGGTGGAACCAAGGGGCGGTGCTCGGAGGTGGGTAGGGGGTGGAGACAAGGGATAATGTTCAGAGGTGGGTAGGGGGTGGAACCAAGGGAAGGTGCTCGGAGGTGGGTAGAGGGTGGAGACAAGGCACAAAGGATAGTGCTGAGGTGGGTAGGGGGTGGAACCAAGGGATGTTGCTTGGAGGTGAGTAGGGGTGAAGCAAGGGATAATGCTCGGAGGTGAGTATGGGGTGGAACCAAGGGATGGTGCTCGGAGGTGGAACCAAGGGTGGTGCTTGGAGGTGGGTAGGGGGTGGAACCGAGAGATGGTGCTCGGAGGTGGGTAAGAGGTGGAACCAAGGGATGGTGCTCGGAGGTGGGTAGGAGGTGGAACCAAGGGATGGTGCTCAGATGTGGGTAGGAGGTGGAACCAAGGGACGGTGCTCGGAGGTGGGTAGGAGGTGGAACCGAGGGATGGTGCTCAGAGGTGGGTAGGAGGCGGAACAGAGGGATGGTGCTCGGAGGTGGGTAGGAGGTGGAACCAAGGGATGGTGCTCGGAGGTGGGTAGGGGGGGGAGACAAGGGGTAACTCATATGAGAAAAGTTCCTTCACCTTTTCTCTGAGAAAAAAAGCCCTGCGCACAGGTCGCACTAGTGTGAACGGAGCCTCAGGCGCAGATTGTGGGGAGGGACAAGACCTGTAAGTGTTACTTTGTCCTCTTGTTACCCCCTGAACAGCAGCACCTACTGAATAGATTTATTTCCTTCAGCCTGCAGGTGGTATGAAATTAAACAAAAAGATTTCTCCATCCACATAACGCAGCATGGATGGATGGATCTCCCCTCCTATTGTGTTGTGACAGCCAGCACTTGCAGCTGTCAGAATATGCAAACAGTTATTGCAGCAGCTTGGATGTAGCCACTATTCAGCCATCCCACTGCCCCTCCCATCGACCTTCAGATCGAAGTTTGGTGGAGCCTCAAATGTCAGCGGGAAACACACAATCCATGTATGACCAGCTTTAGCCTAAGAGGTTGGAGGACACCCACGTGGGGATTAAGCAACCTGGAATGGAGCCTGTGAAGAATAGGTTGCACTCTATGCATATCAGGGGTGTCCTTGATGGTCCTACTTTGTGTTGCGGTGCAGAATCAGTGGACGCATGGCAAACCCCAGTAAGGGAACTGATTCTCCGCAGGTTTAAATGGTCAAATCCTGAAGAAGTGGCCACCACAGTGTCATGAAACGCGTCAATAGTGTTTTTCATGACCAATAAACATCAACCTTTTGCTGAAGAACAAGTCCTTGAGTAGATCCTTTCTACATGGGCTCTTCTGCTTATCTTATCTCCAATTACTGGGGCACAAAACTCTCCACTGTATTCCATAATCTAAGCCAGCGTGGTCACCAAACATTTCATTGGGAAAATCTTGGGTCTTGTACTCATATCTGGGAGGTTGGAGGACACCCATGTGGGGATCAAGCAACCTGGAATGGAGCCTGTGAAGAATAGGTTGCACTCTATGCATGTCAGGAGTGTCCTTGATGGTCCTACTTTGTGTTGCGGTGCAGAATCAGTGGACTCATGGCAAACCCCAGTAAGGGAACTGATTCTCCGCAGGTTTAAATGGTCAAATCCTGAAGAAGTGGCCACCACAGTGTCACGAAACGCGTCAATAGTGTTTTTCATGACCAATAAACATCAACCTTTTGCTGAAGAACAAGTCCTTGAGTAGATCCTTTCCACACAGACTCTTCTGCTTATCTTATCTCCAATTATTGGGCACAAAACTCTCCACTGTACTCCATAATCTAAGCCAGCGTGGTCACCAAAAAGTTCATTGGGAAAATCTTGTACTCACATCTGGGAGGTTGAAAGGACACCCATGTGGGGATCAAGCAACCTGTGAAGAATAGGTTGCACTCTATGCATGTCGGGGGTGTTCTGGATGATCCTACTTTGTGTTGCGGTGCAGAATCAGTGGGCACATGGCAAACCCCAGTGAGGGAATTGATTCTCCGTAAGCACCAAAAATTTAATTGGGAAAATCTTGGGTCTTGTACTCATACCTGGGAGGTTGGAGGACACCCATGTGGGGATCAAGCAACCTGGGAATGGAGCCTGTGAAGAATAGGTTGCACTCTATGCATGTCGGGGGTGTTCTGGATGATCCTACTTTGTGTTGTGGTGCAGAATCAGTGGACACATGGCAAACCCCAGTGAGGGAACTGATTCTCCGCAGGCACCAAAAATTTAATTGGGAAAATCTTGGGTCTTGTACTCATATCTGGGAGGTTGGAGGACACCCATGTGGGGATCAAGCAACCTGGGAATGGAGCCTGTGAAGAATAGGTTGCACTCTATACATGTCGGGGGTGTTCTGGATGATCCTAGTTGCGGTGCAGTCAGTAAATACATGAAAAATCCCAAGTGAGGGAAGTAATCCTCAGAAGGCCGACATTGTCCTATCCTGAGGAAGTGGCCACCACATTTCCAAGAAACGCATTGATGGTGTTATATATTTTATGACCAATAAACATCAATCTTTTGCTGAAGAACAAATCCTCAGATATATCCTTTCCACGTGGGTTCCTCTGCTAATCTTATCTCCAACTTTTGGGGAAGAAGATTCTCCAGCGTGGCCACCACACAGAACCTAGTACCACCATCATATGAGATAACCGTAACTCATGATATAGGCGTGTTGAAAATACAATCTCGTTTCCCTTTAAGGGCTTCCATACTCAAGCAGACCACCCACTGAGAGCTGTCCTAATGGTATGCGATTCCAGCAGCGATGGGCAGATACCTCATCCTGCGTCCTCGCTGAACGATGTGCCTGCCGGACCCATCATGACCCTCAACCGAACTGTGCGTGGTGCTTGAAAGTCGAAGAAATAAAAATTTTGTGTGACAGATAGAATTTCACTTCTACAGAGATTGCATGGAGTATCTACTCTACATACACTGCTCATCCATAACATGACCACTGACAAATAAATTGAATACTATTGATCAGGGGCAGACTGACCAATTGGAAACTCGGGCACTGCCCAAGGGCCCGGGGTCAGTAGGGGGCCCCATGAGATACCCCTGGTACCTTTTTCATAGGCTTTTTTGAGTTTGGGCAAGGACACAGGGGCCCCATGATCCCCTATTGCCCGGGGGCCCCATGAGTTGTCAGTCCGCCCCTGCCATTGATTATTTTGTTACAATGGCATCTGAAAGTGAGTTGGATATATTAGGCAGCAAGTGAACATGTTGTCCCTGAAGATGATTTGTGGAAAGCAGAAAAAATGGCTGAAAAAAGGATTTGAGCGACTTTGACAAGGACCAAATTGTAATGTCTAGATGACTGGGTCAGAGCAACTCCAAAACTACAGCTCATGTGCAGGGGCGGACTGACCATTTGGGAACTGGGGCATTGCCCGAGGGCCCGGGGTCACTAAGGTGCCCCATGAGATGCCCCTGGTACCTTTTTCATAGGCTTTTTTGAGTGTGGGCAAGGACACAGGGGCCCCATGATCCCCTATTGCCCGGGGGCCCCATGAGTTGTCAGTCCGCCCCTGCTCATGTGCGATGTTCTTGGTCTTCAGTGGTCAGGACCAACCAAAAGTGGTCCAAGGAAGGAAAACCGGCCAACTGCCCACATGGAAAATAAATATATTTCTAATATATTTAGAAAAAAAATTATATATGTGACATATATTTACAGTATATTGGCCTATGCTAATATATTTTAACGTATTCTAAAAAAATATAAATTTAACTATATTTTCTAAAGGCATATTTTTAAAATATATATTTTTTAAATATATTCTTTTTAACATATAAAAAAGTAATTTTAACACATATTTTTACATATATTTGCAAATGCATTCCAAAAAAATGTAGATTAAATGTAATTTCAAAGACACATACTGTATGTGATAATGTATTTTTAAAGACATACAGTATATTTGAAAATGTTTTTTTTAAATATTTTTCATATATTTTGTAATATATAAATGACGCATTTCAACATGTAGTGTGTGTATATATATATATAATATGGCTGGCCAAAATCATAGTACATATATTTGTAAACGCATTCCAAAAATGTAGATTAAATGTATTTTTAAAGACATAAAGTATATTTTAAAATGTAATTTTAAAAATATTTTCCATATATTTTGTAATAAAAATGCATTTCAACATGCAGTGTATGTATATATATATATATATATATATATATATTGAAATATATTTTGAAATATATTGAATACGGCCAAAATCATAGTATTTCAAATATATGTCAATATATTTGGCAAGAATAATTTAAAAATATATTTAAAATATATTTTCTTCCACGTGGGTAGTGACAGGGTCACGGGTGGCCAAGACTCATTGATGTACATGGGAAGAGAAGGCTGCCCCGTGTAGTCCGATCCAATAGAAGAGCTCAAATTGCTGAAAAAGTGAATGCCGGTTCCAATAGAAAGGTGTAAGAACACACAGAGCATCGCAGTTTGTCCTCATGCACGCTGGGCGTTTTAAAAACACGTTAGCTGAATAAATAGCATTAAAAACAATAAAAATTTTGAAATGTATTGAACATGGCCAAAATTGTAGTATTTCAAATATACACACATGGGAAAAAATTATATTTTAAATATATTTTTAAAATATTCCTCCTAAAATATATTGACACATATATGAAATATTAAAATTTTGGTCGTATTCAATATATTAAAATAAATAAATAAATTATATATATATATATATATATACATACATATATATTTTTTTGTATATATATATAAATATATATATTATTATTATTATTACTACGAGTTTATATAGCGCCAAAGGGTTTGCTCAGCGCTGTACAATATATACACACTGTATGTTGAAATTTGTCTTTTATATATTAAAAAATATATGATAAATATTTTTAAAAATACATTTTCAAATAAATGTCTTTGAAGATACATTTAATCTACATTTTTGGAATGCATTTAAAAACACATGTAAAAATATACCTTAAAATGACTTTTTTATTTGTTAAAAAAAAGTCTGAAGAATATATTTTAAAAAATGTATATTTTTAAATACATGCCTTTAGAAAATATATTTAAATTAAAATTTTTTTAGAATACTTATTAAAATATATTGTAAGCTCCCAGGATCAGGGCCCTCCTTTCCCTCTTGTATTGAACTGTATTGTTGCTGTATTGTCTCCCGTTATATTGTAAAGTGCTGAGCAAACTGTTGGCGCTATATAAATCCTGTATAATAATAATAATATAAAAATCCTGTATAATAATAATAATATATAAATCCTGTATAATAATAATAATAATATAAATCCTGTATAATAATAATAATAATAATATATAAATCCTGTATAATAATAATATATAAATCCTGTATAATAATAATATATAAATCTAGTATAATAATAATAAAAATAATAATAATAATATATAAATCTTGTATAATAATAATAAAAATAATAATAATAATAATATATAAATCCTGTATAATAATAATAATAATAATATATAAATCTTGTATAATAATAATAAAAATAATAATAATAATATATAAATCCTGTATAATAATAATAATATATAAATCCTGTATAATAATAATAATAATATATTAGCGTAGGCCAATATATTGTAAATATATGTCACATATATAATTTTTTTTCTAAATATATTGGAAATACATTTCTCTTCCTTGTAGATATCAGCTCCATCTAATGGCCACATTTTTTTCTATTATTCTCATTATTCTTATGAATGAAGGCCCTCTGACCTAGACATGAAATAATCCAATAACATTCGATTTTGCTGACCTTGGCACAGAATGAATGTACAGGCTTCCTAGGTGTGATAGTTGCTGTTCTCAGCTGGCAGATGACACACTATGGGGTGTATTTATTAAAAAAAAATACAGAGCTATTCCCCCTGCAAAACTGCATGTACATTCTCTCTATGCAAGTGCCGGAAAATGTGAATGCTGCTAGGCTATTTTCTCTCTGGGTCGAATGTTATTCATTTATATAGAATAGACTGAATCAGGAAAATACTGCATTATGGCCACTTGATGGAGCTGATGAATCATAGTAATTCAATATTTATTCTCTGTTATCAGCGCCACCTAATGGCCACAATGTGGTATTTATTATTAATCTAATGAATAGGAATGAAGATCATTCGACCTGGAGACAAAATGACCTAATAACATCCGATTTTGCTGTCCTTTGCACAGAACGAATATACGGGCTCCCTAGGTCTAACACCTGCTGCTCTCAGGCGACACATTATGGGATATATTTATAAAAATAATGTGCAAGGCTACCCGTCCTGTGAAAATGCATGTACATGTGTTCTGTTCCGCGTGTTCCTGCATGTTGCAGTAATGTGCGCAGTAATGCACGTGTGACCACGATGTGTAAACATGATTCTGCACTGAAGGGGAGCACAGTATCGGCAGAATAACAGGCCCGTGCTTTATGCGTCCTGAACGGCATTGCAGCGCAGCTTTCCAATGGACGTGCATTGCAGTGTTCTGCCAGGAGTGATGCATGTGCCATTTCTGGTGCGTTGGCAGCCCATTCATTCTAAACTGATTGTAAACCTCAGACATGAAATATGAACAAAGCACATCCCTCCATAGTGTGTACTTGTCTCAGTCCAGAGCACTAAGCCTGGGTTCACATATATGCAGTGCGGTATAACGCATGCGATTCGCACAGGAACCGCACCGCATTCCTGTGCCAGTCACATGTGATTTGTGTGCGGTGCAATCAGAGTCATACATTTTACATGGCTCTAATCGCACCGCACCGGCACCCTTTTTTGGGTCTGCACTAGAATCGGATCGCATAGGTCCGATGCGATCCGATTCTGCACATCGTACTAAGTTTTGCGGACCACTTTCGGGTGTTTTTAACATACACACCCGCATCGGTTCGCATGAATGGGGTACGATTCTTATGGGGTGCAGAATTCGCACTGAAAACGCTGCAAATTCCACACCGCATCAGTGTGAACCCGGGGCTAAGTGTCATTTTTATCTCCTGCTTCATTTCTCTTCTATCTGCACAAGTCACTTCTGACAGGTTTCCCTGACACCAAGAGTTTAAAAGGTGACAGGGGACGGAGCACCAGCACACAGCTTTTGATTGACAGCTTCAGCTCTGTTGCTGTGAGCTGTGTGAACGCAGGGGGGAGTGTTTCCTTCCAATTAGCTCTCAAAACTCCTCTCACTGAGCTCTGCAGAGTGTAACTTCAGCTCTCCACCCCCTGCTTTCTGAACTCTCAGACAAGCTTTATAAATCCTGCACTGGCTGTAGAGAAGAGAGGGCTGTAGATAAACAGGTACAACGTATGTGGGAGGATTTGTTTCATCTCTGTGTATCACCTGAGGCCAGTCACTTCACTGGGTATCAGGGGCGGACTGACAACTCATGGGGCCCCCAGGCAATAGGGGATCACCAAGACACATCAGAGGAGTTGTGTTTATTTTTTCTGTTGCATTAGTTGGCTAAAGTTCACAACATGTTGCAATCTGATTGTACAATCTCCTCTACCAACAGCTATGCAGTGCATGGGCCTTCCTGATTGGATACTGAAATTGACTGACGGGTGGGTCAATACCAGATAACAAGCAGGGGCGGACTGACCACTCATGGGGCCCCTGGGCAATAGGGGATCATGGGGCCCCTGTGTCCTTGCCCAAACTCAAAAAAGCCTATGAAAAATGTACCAGGGACATCTCATGGGGCCCCCTACCGACCCCGGGCCCTCGGTCAGTCCGCCCCTGGTGGGTATATGTAAGAGTTTACAACCACTTCAATGCGAGGAATGTCGACACAACGTATTAATGTATGTGCATCAATGCACCAATAGAGGGGGAATGACATTAACGGGGGTGTCACAGTACAGAGCCAGAGACAATAAAGGGGCCACAGTATAAACAAAATGACAGCACAGCAACTGGGGGGGGGGGGCAAAAATACAAAAAAGGGGAACATTATAAGAGGAGTGATAGTAAAAGGGGGGAAATTAAAGGGTAACCACAGTAAAGGGGGGCACAGTGCTGATAGAGGGACTAAAGATTGGAAGGGGGGGCACAGTACTGATAGAGGGACTAAAGATTGGAAGGGGGGGCACAGTGCTGAAGTGCTGATAGGGGGACTAAAGATTGGAAGGGGGGGCACAGTGCTGATAGAGGGACTAAAGATTGGAAGGGGGGGCACAGTGCTGAATAGAGGGACTAAAGATTGGAAGGGGGGGCACAGTGCTGATAGGGGGACTAAAGATTGGAAGGGGGGGCACAGTGCTAATAGGGGGACTAAAGATTGGAAGGGGGGGCACAGTACTGATAGGGGGGCTAAAGATTGGAAGGGGGGGCACAGTGCTGATAGGGGGACTAAAGATTGGAAGGGGGGGCACAGTGCTAATAGGGGGACTAAAGATTGGAAGGGGGGGCACAGTGCTGATAGGGGGACTAAAGATTGGAAGGGGGGGCACAGTACTGATATGGGGACTAAAGATTGGAAGGGGGGGCACAGTGCTGATAGGGGGACTAAAGATTGGAAGGGGGGCACAGTGCTGATAGGGGGACTAAAGATTGGAAGGGGGGGGCACAGTGCTGATAGGGGGACTAAAGATTGGAAGGGGGGGCACAGTACTGATAGGGGGGCTAAAGATTGGAAGGGGGGGCACAGTGCTGATAGGGGGACTAAAGATTGGAAGGGGGGGCACAGTACTGATAGGGGGGCTAAAGATTGGAAGGGGGGGCACAGTGCTGATAGGGGGACTAAAGATTGGAAGGGGGGCACAGTGAAGAGGTGAAGAACAAAAAGGGGGGAACATTATAAGAGGAATCACAGTAAAGGGGGGCACTGGAATGATGGAGGGACAACTAATGGGGGGGGCGCAGTGTATGGGGAAGAATACAAGGAGTGATAGTACGGGGGGGGGGCACATTGGGGGAGATTTACTAAAACTGAAGAGTGTATTATCTGGTGCAGCTCTGCAAAGAAACCAATCAGCTTCCAGGTTTTATTGTCCAGGCTTAATTGAACAAGCCGAAGCTAGAAGCTGATTGGCTCCCATGCAGAGCTGCCCCGGGTTCTGAGTGATCAGGTTTCAGTAAATCCCCCCAATGCTTTATTTTCCTTGTGTTTCTCGTAGCGTCTGATTGGCTGTGTTCACAGGGCGTGTCTGGTGCAAACTGTCCCGGGAGGAGGTCCCAGAGTTCGGTGTCTGTCCCCGCTGTGTGTGACGTGTACTCTACATCACCATTTCATGGCCGTCCAATGACAATCCCCCTCCCCCCCGTGACATCACAGGATGGAGCAACCTCATGTCACCCCCTCTGCCATCCATCTACAGAGAGAACACACACTTCTCCGACTCTTCCTTCCTGCCCTCACACCCATACAATCTGATTGGACAATCTCTGTGTAATCTCCTTTAAGACGGCCATATACAACGAATTCTGATTGTACAGTCATTGTACAATACGATGGACACAACCTCTACAATCTGATTGTACAATCTCTTTCAGGATGGACATACACTCTACAATCTGAATGTACAATCAGATTCTCTTTCAGGATGGACATACACTCTACAATCTGTTTGGACAATCTCTTTCAGGACGGACACAACCTCTGCAGTCTGATTGTACAATCTCTTTCAGGATGGACACAACCTCTACAATCTGATTGCACAATCTCTTTCAAGATGGACATACACTACAACCTGTTTGGACAATCTCTTTCAGGACGGACATACACTCTACAATCTGATTGGACAATCTCTTTCAGGACGGACACAACCTCTACAATCTGATTGTACAATCTCTTTCAGGACGGACACAACCTCTGCAATCTGATTGTACAATCTCTGCGTAATCTCCTTTAAGATGGCCATATACAGTGCATTCTGATTGTACAGTCACTCTGCTATACGATGGACACAACCTCTACAATCTGATTGTACAATCTCTTTCAAGATGGACATACACTCTACAATCTGATTGGACAATTACTGTGTAATCTCCTTTAAGATGGCCATATACAACGAATTCTGATTGTACAGTCGCTGTACAATACGATGGACACAACCTCTACAATCTGATTGTACAATCTCTTTCAGGATGGACACAACCTCTACAATCTGATTGTACAATCTCTGTGTAATCTCCTTTAGGATGGCCATATACAATGCATTCTGATTGTACAGTCATTGTACAATACGATGGACATATCCTTTCAATCTGATTGTACACTCTCTGTACAATGTTCTTTAAGGTAGCCACATACAGGTGATCAATTTACGGTACAACAGAAAAATCAATCCAATCTCTGAACAATCAACTTTAAGCTGGCCATGCACAATACATTCTGATTATACAATCTCATGTAAACTGATCACACACTATACAATCTGATTGTACAATCTATTATTTAATACTTCCCGACAGGCCAGTTCTGACACTTCTCACATACATGTAACAATCAACATTTTTTTTTGTTAAAAAATGATTCTGAACCCCCAAACATTATATATATATTTTAGCAGAGGCCCTAGAGAATAAAATGTCGGGCGTTGCAGTTTTTATGTCGCACCGTATTTGTGCAGCGTTTTTTTCAAACGCAATTTTTCGGGAAAAAATACACTTTAATGAATGTTATTGGACACGATATAATATCGAATTTTTTGGTAAAATGTAAAAGATGTTACACCGAGAATAGAAATACCGAACACGTCACGCTGTAAAATTGCGGGCGCCCGTGGAATGGCGCCAAACTACGGTGCCTAAAAATCTCCATACGTGACGCTTTAAATGCCTTTACAGGTTACCAGCTTTGAGTTACACAGAATGATTGCTCGGGAATTACATATATGTGAACGGGAAATACATGTGCGTGTAAGGACGGGGGGAGCTTTTTTTTTTTTTTAATTTTTATTATTTATTTATTATTTATTTTATCTAAAACCTTTTTTTTACACTGTTTCTTTTAATTTCTTTTTGTATTAACTTTATCACTATCACAAAGGATTAACAACATGGGCTGTGACAGGTCCTCTTTATGGAGAGATCTGGCCAGGATCTTTGCCAAGCAGGTGTAGTGCCCCTCTAGTTAGCCAGGGGGAGCTAGCTAGGTTTTTAGTAGAGTGTGAGTCAGCCAGATCACTTCAGGTCAGGGCTGAGGGCTCTGAAGGTCAGCTCCCTGATACCTCCCCCAGTCCCCTGCTCTAGAAACTTGCGAAGTTTCTGGAAGGCAGTGGGTGAGAGTGAGGAGGGGCTGATCGGCACAGGGACTCTGGCCAATCCCCAAGCAGGAGGCATGGTATGGGGCCAGGGCAGCCCTTACGTGTGACTAAGCATGCTCAGTGGCAGGAGAGTTCGGGAGGAAGATGGAGTGGGAGTCTGGAGTGTGAAGTGTGGGAGGGGGTCCAGGGAGGGGCATACTTATAGGCAGAGTTGCTGGACAGGAGGATCTCTCAGCCTCACTGTTGTCCCCCGAGAGAGGACGGGAAGGAGCCAGCTCAGCGTAAGGTCAGAAGGCCGCCACCTACCCACAAGCCTACAGAAAATGTCTTTCGTATGCTGTAGCATTACCGATACCCTTCACCAGAACCACCTGAACTCCCTGGTTTGGAGATGGGTCCATACAGTCTTGTGGAGTCTGGGAGGAGGTCCAGGGAGGGGCCTACCTATAGGCAGAGTTGCTGGACAAGAGAATCTCAGCGTCACTGTTGTCCCCTGAGAGAGGACAGCCTGGGAAGGAGCCAGCCCAGCATAAGGTCAGAAGGCCGCCACCTACCCACAAGTCTACAGGAGAGGACTGAGTGAGTAGTCCTGCCCGCACCTCCTGGGCCAGATAAGGGGAGAGGGCATTCCGGTGGGAAACCTGACTAGCTTCTCACCAAGGACTGGTAAATATTAAGTGGCAGTTTTTGGATCCCCTTGCCCAGGGATTCCCCCAGGCAGCTAGGTGAAGCGGATAAATCATGTGGGGTCTGAGGTGGTACCCCTGGAGGGCTGGAGAGCTCTCCTCAAAAAGAGACTTTGCTGTTTATGGACTTCTACATAGTTGGTAAGAAGTTTGTCCTCAGTTCATAGTTCCCTTGGGCCTCCCATACACCCCTCAACCCCATCCAAGTTCAATACCTCTTAATAAAACCCCGAAATCCAAGCTCAAGGACTGCTTACGGTCTCCTGTGTGCGAGGTCTGAAGAAAATACATGTTGCCCGGCTGTGCAGGACTATAGGGGGACCTAAAACTCTGTGACTCCGAAGGGTAGTGCTACATAGGGTTGGCCATGGAACTATGCAGACACCATCACATGGGAGGGTCATTAGCCACAGCATGGGAGGATCATCAGCCACAGCTCCACAACCTCTGGAGACACCCAATGGTTCCACAGAACTCTTGTTGAGGATGGTCAATCGAAAATGTCTTTTGTATGCTGTAGCATTACCAATACCCTTCACCAGAACCACCTGAACTCCATGGTTTGGAGATGGGTCCATACAGTCTTGGTGATGTAGATAGGTATGATGGTCAGGGGTCTACAAACGCTGGCCATATAATGCTAGTTTAAATATAAAATTCAGATGCCTTAAGCCAGGAAGGAGCCAGGCCAGTGTAAGGTCAGAAGGCCGCCAACTACCCACAAGTCTACAGGAGAGGACTGAGTGAGTAGTCCTGCACCTCCTGGGCCAGATAAGGGGAGAGGGCATTCCGGTGGGAAACCTGACTAGCTCCTCACCGAGGACTGGTAATTATTAAGTGGCAGTTTCTGGATCCCCTTGCCCAGGGTTTCCCCCAGACAGCTAGGTGAGGAGGAGACTTCATGTGGGGTCTGAGGTGGTACCCCTGAAGGGCTGGAGAGCTCTCCTCACAAAGAGACTTTGCTGTTTATGGACTTCTACATAGTTGGTAAGAAGTTTGTCCTCAGTTCATAGTTCCCTTGGGCCTCCCATACACCCCTCAACCCCATCCAAGTTCAATACCTCTTAATAAAACCCCAAAATCCAAGCTCAATGATTGTTTACGATCTCCTGTGTGCGAGGTCTGAAGAAAACACATGTTGCCTGGCTGTGCAGGACTATAGAGGGACCCAAAACTGTGTGACTCCGAAGGATAGTGCTACATAGGGTTGACTATGGAACTATGCAGACACCATCACATGGGAGGGTCATCAGCCACAGCATGGGAGGATCATCAGCCACAGCCCCACAACCTCTGGAGACACCCAATGGTTCCACAGAACCCTAGTTGAGGATGACCGATTGAAAATGTCTTTTGTATGCTGTAGAATTACCAATACCCTTCACCAGAACCATCTGAACTCCATGGTTTGGAGATGGGTCCATACAGTCTTGGTGATGTAGATAGGTATGATGGTCAGGGCTCTACAAATATTGGCCATATAATGCGAGTTTATATATAAAATTCAGATGCCTTAAGCCGGGAAGGAGCCAGCCCAGCATAAGGTCAGAAGGCCTCCACCTACCCACAAGCCTACAGGAGAGGACCACCACCAGAACCACCTGAACTCCATGATTTGGAGATGGGTCCATACAGTCTTGATGAGTCTAGGAGGGGATCCAGGGAGGGGCCTACCTACAGGCAGAGTTGCTGGACAAGAAGATCTCTCAGCTTCACTGTTATCCCCTGAGAGAGGACAGCCTGGGAAGCCGGGAAGGAGCCAGCCCAGCGTAAGGTCAGAAGGTCACCACCTACCCACAAGTCTACAGCAGAGGGCTGAGTGAGTAGTCCTGCACCTCCTGGGCCAGATAAGGGGAGAGGGCATTCCGGTGGGAAACCTGACTAGCTCCTCCTCCGGGACTGGTAATTAATAAGTGGCAGTTTCGCGCAAATGTCTTTCGTATGCTGTAACATTACCAATTCCCTTCACCAGAAACACCTGAACTCCATGGTTTGGAGATGGGTCCATACAGTCTTGGTGGTGTAGATAGGTATGATGGTCAGGGGTCTACAAACATTGGCCATATAATGTGAGTATATATATAAAATTCAGATGCATTAAGCCGGGAAGGAGCCAGCCCAGCATAAGGTCAGAAGGCCACCACCTACCCACAAGCCTACAGGAGAGGACCACCACCAGAACCACCTGAACTCCATGGTTTGGGGATTGGTCCATACAGTCTTGCAGAGTCTGGGAGGTGGTACAGGGAGGGGCCTACCTACAGGCAGAGTTGCTGGACAGGAGGATCTCTCAGCCTCACTATAGTCCCCTGAGAGAGGACAGCCTGGAAAGCTGGGAAGGAGCCAGCCCAGCATAAGGTCAGAAGGCCGCCACCTACCCACAAGCTTACAGGAGAGGACTGAGTGAGTAGTCCTGCACCTCCTGGGCCAGATAAGGAGAGAGGGCATTCAGGTGGGAAACCTGACTAGCTCCTCATCCGGGACTGGTAATTATTAAGTGGCAGTTTCTGGAAAATGTCTTTCGTATGATGTAGCATTACCAATACCCTTCACCAGAACCACCTGAACTCCATGGTTTGGAGATGGGTCCATACAGTCTTGGTGGTGTAGATAGGTATGAAGGTCAGGGGTCTACATACGTTGGCCATATAATGCGAGTTTAAATATAAAATTCGAATGCCTTGAGCAGGGAAGGAGCCAGCGAAGCATAGGTCAGAAGGCCACCACCTACCCGCAAGCCTTTAGGAGAGGACCACCACCAGAACTACCTGAACTCCATGGTTTGGAGATGGGTCCATACAGTCTTGGTGGTGTAGATAGGTATGAAGGTCAGGGGTCTACATACGTTGGCCATATAATGCGAGTTTAAATATAAAATTCAGATGCCTTGAGCAGGGAAGGAGCCAGCGAAGCATAGGTCAGAAGGCCTCCACCTACCCACAAGCCTTCAGGAGAGGACCACCACCAGAACTACCTGAACTCCATGGTTTGGAGATGGGTCCATACAGTCTTGGTGGTGTAGATAGGTATGAAGGTCAGGGGTCTACATACGTTGGCCATATAACGCGAGTTTAAATATAAAATTCAGATGCCTTAAAGTTTCTATAGGAAATAAAAAAATCGAACAAAATGTCTAGCAGTGGAAAAAAAACCCAAATCTCGCGAGCGTCTGATTGCGGTCTCCCTCACTCTGGCTCTGGTTGCTCTCCGTCGCAGTGCTCCTGTTTTTTCATGTAACCTAGTTTCAGATCAGGGCTGTCAGTTGAAGGATTACTTGCTCGGAGACCCAGAATGCTCGGGCATTACAGAGGCATGCAAACGTGGCTCGGCTCTCCCGCTACCTGCTCTCCAATCTCCAGCCCCGTTTGGTGCTCAGCCCCGTGATATATTTAGATTGGTGGCGGTAACCTTGTTTGACACAATTTCCCGGCAATTCAAGACACTAAGCTGCTGGCGGGTGGAGACGCTGACATGGCGCGTGTTCCGAGTGTAATTCAGATGTCCTTCCCCTGAGCTACAAACGATTGCTGGAGATTGAGTAGTGTATGTGTATGAAGGAGGTCATTAGCCGAGGACTTACCTATGAGATGGGGTTTGGGTGGCAATCGGGACGGGGGGGGGGGGGGGGGGGGCAAGAGATGCAACTACACAAGGGCCATGCGATTTGTAGTCAGGGAATCCAGCATTCCCTCCATAGGGAATTCAGCAGCCGGGCCGACTGGTAACCTTCTTTGCAGAAGTTGAGAAGCTCTTCACCATCAGTCGTAGTCAGGGGCGGACTGACAACTCATGGGGCCCCTGGGCAATAGGGGATCATGGGGCCCGTGTCCTAGCCCACACTCAAACCACACCCAAAAAAGCCTATGAAAGGTACCAGGGGCATCTCATGGGGCCCCCTTCTGACCCCGGGCCCTCAGGCAGTGCCCGAGTTCCCAAATGGTCAGCCCGCCCCTGGTCCTGAGAGATGATTGGAGGGAAGAGCAGGAGCGGACTAACCATTTGGAAACTCGGGCGCTGCCCGAGGGCCCGGGGTCAGTAGGGGGCCCCATGAGATGTCCCTGGTACCTTTTTCATAGGCTTTTTTGAGTTTGGGCAAGGACACAGGGGCCCCATGATCACCTATTGCCCGGGGACCCCATGAGTTGTCAGTCCACCCTTGGGGAAGAGGCACACAGGAACAGATCTGAGGCTGTCAATCTGATGGAGACCCCTCCCCAGGGATGAAACAAGTCCTCCTACATAAGTTGTATCTGTTTATCTGTTGCTTTTCTCTACAGCCATTCAAAGTGCTGAGTTTATAAAGCTTGTTTGAGAGTTAAGAAAGCAGGAGGCATAATTACACTCTGCAGAGCTGAATGGAGAGAAGAGACCCCCTCCTTAACCCCCGGTTCACACCTATGCGGCCATGCGGGCTCCCGTCTTGCTCGGGTACAAGAGCACATTCATTTGAATGGACTCCGGTGCCCCGTGACACGCAGGGAAGAAGTCCCTGCACTACTTTGGAAAGTGCAGCCCACACAGGAACCACAGATCCCAGTACAGTTGTGATCTCCAGTGCGGGCGTGCTATTAGAAATAATGGCACCCACCCACGGGTCTGCATTCCTCTGCGGGTGGTGCGGTTGCACGGATTTTCATGCGGATCCGCAGCAGCACCACCCGCACAGATGTGAACTGGGGGTTACACAGCACACAGGAACAGAGCTGAAGTTGCCAGTCACAGGCTGTGTGCTGGAGCTCCTTCCCCTGTCACCGTGTTTCTCTTGGTGTCAGATAGCAGAGGAAGGAGGCAGCGCACAGAAATGACACTCAGTGCTCTGGACTGAGACAAGTACACACTATAGAGGGATAGGCTTTGTTCAGATTTCATGTCTGAGGTTCACAACTGCTGTAACGTGATGCAGATGAACACGCATGAACTCTGCATTTAGGGGTTTCTTCTCAGTGGGATTGTGGGGGATGCAGTTCATGCATCTCCAGCACTGGGTTCTCCTGAAGGGCCTACTGATGCTGGCTGCTGGGGAACTATTGTCGCTGGGGCGATCCATTGTTGCGGAGGGGTCAATTGTTGCTAGTGGAGGATCTATTGATGCTGGGGGGTCATTTGTTGCTGGGAGGGATCTAATATTGAGAGAAGTGAGGAAGCACAGTAGCTAAGTGGTTAGCACTTCCACCTGGCAGTACTAGGGTCATTGGTTTGAATCCCAACCACGGCACCTGCTGCCTGGAGTTTGCATGTTCTCCCTGTGCCTCCGTGGGTTTCCTCTGGGTACTCCGGTTTCCTCCCACACTCCAAAGACATGCTGGGAGGTAAATTGTCCCTAGTATGTGTATGTATGGATGCAAGTTAGGGACCTTAGATTGTACGCCCCTTGAGGGTTAGGGACCTTAGATTGTACACCCCTTGAGGGTTAGGGACTGATGTGAATGTACAATATATATGTAAAGTGCTGCATAAATTGACAGCACTATATAAGTACCCATAAGATCTATAGATGCTGGCTGCTTGTTGCTGCTGGGGGGTCTATTTATGCTAGTGCTGGGAGATCTGTTGTTGCTAATGGGGGTCTATTGATGCTGGCTGCTGGGAGATCTATTGTTGCTGGTGGGGTCTATTGATGCTAGTGCTGTGATATCTATTGTTGCTTGTGGGGGCCTATTGATGCTGGCTGCTGGGAGATCTATTGTTGCTGGTGGGGGTCTGTAGATACTGGCTGCTGTGAGATCTATTGTTGCTGGTGGGGGGTCTATTGTTGCTAGCTACTGGGTGATCTATTGTTGCTGGTGGGGAATCTATAGATGCTAGCTGCTGTGAGATCTATTGTTGCTGGTGGGGGTATAATCATTCTGGCTGCTGGGATATCTGCTGTTTCTGGTGGGGAGGGGTATATTGATGATGGCTGCTGGGAGATCTATTGTTGCTGGTGGAGGGTCTATTGATGCTAGCTAATGCAAGATTTATTGTTGCTGGTGGGAGGTTTATAGATGCTGGTTGCTGGTAGATCTATTGTTGCTTATGGGGAGGTCTATTGATGCTGCCTGGTGGGAGATCTATTGTTGCTGGTGGGGGTCTATAGATGCTGGCTTCTGGGAGATCTATTGATGCTGGTGGGAGATCTATTGATGCTATCTACTGGCAGATATATTGTTGCTGGTTGGGGGTTTATAGATGCTGGCTGCGGGGAGATCTATTGTTACTGGTGGGGGTCTATAGATACTGGCTGCTGGGAGATCTATTGTTGCTGGTTGGGGGTATATAGACGCTGGCTGCTTTGAGATCTATTGTTGCTGGTGTGGGGTCTATTGATGCTAGTTACTAGGGGATCTATTGTTGCTGGTGGGGAATTTATAGATGCTGGCTGCTGTGAGATCTATTGTTGCTTGTGGGGGTTCTATTGATGCTAGCTACTGGGATATTTATTGTTGCTGATGGGGGGTTTATAGATTCTGGCTGCTGGTAGATCTATTGTTGCTGGTGGGGAGGTCTATTAATGCTGTCTGGTGGGTGATCTATTGTTGCTAGTGGGGGGGTCTAGTGATGCTAGCTACTGGGATATCTATTGTTGCTGGTGGGGGGTCTATAGATGCTGACTGCTGGGAGATCTATTGTTGCTGGTTGGGGTGTCTATAGATGCTGGCTGCTGTGAGATCTATTGTTGCTGGTGGGGGTATTTCATGATGTCTGCTGGGATATCTATTGTTTCTGGTGGGTGGGGAGGGTATATTGATGCTGGCTGCGCTGAGATCTATTGATGCTGGTGTGGGATCTATTTTGCTGGCTGCTGGGAGATCTATTGTTGCTGGGGGATTTATTAATGCTGGCTGCTGGGCGATCTATTGTTGCTGGTGGGGGATCTATTGATGCTGGGGGGTCATTTGTTGCTGGGAGGGATCTAATATTGAGAGAAGTGAGGAAGCACAGTAGCTAAGTGGTTAGCACTTCCACCTGGCAGTACTAGGGTCATTGGTTTGAATCCCAACCACGGCACCTGCTGCCTGGAGTTTGCATGTTCTCCCTGTGCCTCCGTGGGTTTCCTCTGGGTACTCCGGTTTCCTCCCACACTCCAAAGACATGCTGGGAGGTAAATTGTCCCTAGTATGTGTATGTATGGATGCAAGTTAGGGACCTTAGATTGTACGCCCCTTGAGGGTTAGGGACCTTAGATTGTACACCCCTTGAGGGTTAGGGACTGATGTGAATGTACAATATATATGTAAAGTGCTGCATAAATTGACAGCACTATATAAGTACCCATAAGATCTATAGATGCTGGCTGCTTGTTGCTGCTGGGGGGTCTATTTATGCTAGTGCTGGGAGATCTGTTGTTGCTAATGGGGGTCTATTGATGCTGGCTGCTGGGAGATCTATTGTTGCTGGTGGGGTCTATTGATGCTAGTGCTGTGATATCTATTGTTGCTTGTGGGGGCCTATTGATGCTGGCTGCTGGGAGATCTATTGTTGCTGGTGGGGGTCTGTAGATACTGGCTGCTGTGAGATCTATTGTTGCTGGTGGGGGGTCTATTGTTGCTAGCTACTGGGTGATCTATTGTTGCTGGTGGGGAATCTATAGATGCTAGCTGCTGTGAGATCTATTGTTGCTGGTGGGGGTATAATCATTCTGGCTGCTGGGATATCTGCTGTTTCTGGTGGGGAGGGGTATATTGATGATGGCTGCTGGGAGATCTATTGTTGCTGGTGGAGGGTCTATTGATGCTAGCTAATGCAAGATTTATTGTTGCTGGTGGGAGGTTTATAGATGCTGGTTGCTGGTAGATCTATTGTTGCTTATGGGGAGGTCTATTGATGCTGCCTGGTGGGAGATCTATTGTTGCTGGTGGGGGTCTATAGATGCTGGCTTCTGGGAGATCTATTGATGCTGGTGGGAGATCTATTGATGCTATCTACTGGCAGATATATTGTTGCTGGTTGGGGGTTTATAGATGCTGGCTGCGGGGAGATCTATTGTTACTGGTGGGGGTCTATAGATACTGGCTGCTGGGAGATCTATTGTTGCTGGTTGGGGGTATATAGACGCTGGCTGCTTTGAGATCTATTGTTGCTGGTGTGGGGTCTATTGATGCTAGTTACTAGGGGATCTATTGTTGCTGGTGGGGAATTTATAGATGCTGGCTGCTGTGAGATCTATTGTTGCTTGTGGGGGTTCTATTGATGCTAGCTACTGGGATATTTATTGTTGCTGATGGGGGGTTTATAGATTCTGGCTGCTGGTAGATCTATTGTTGCTGGTGGGGAGGTCTATTAATGCTGTCTGGTGGGTGATCTATTGTTGCTAGTGGGGGGGTCTAGTGATGCTAGCTACTGGGATATCTATTGTTGCTGGTGGGGGGTCTATAGATGCTGACTGCTGGGAGATCTATTGTTGCTGGTTGGGGTGTCTATAGATGCTGGCTGCTGTGAGATCTATTGTTGCTGGTGGGGGTATTTCATGATGTCTGCTGGGATATCTATTGTTTCTGGTGGGTGGGGAGGGTATATTGATGCTGGCTGCGCTGAGATCTATTGATGCTGGTGTGGGATCTATTTTGCTGGCTGCTGGGAGATCTATTGTTGCTGGGGGATTTATTAATGCTGGCTGCTGGGCGATCTATTGTTGCTGGTGGGGGTTCTATATATATGATGGCTGATGTGAGATCTATTGTTGCTGGTGGGGAGGTTTATATTCATGCTGGCTGCTGGGAGAACTAATGTTGCCGGTGGGGAGGTCTATTGATGCTGGCTGTTTGGAGATCTATTGTTGCTGGTTGGAGGGTCTTTTGATGATGGCCTGGGAAATCGATTGTTTCTGTTGGGGGTCTATGGATGCTGGCTGCTTAAAGATCTATTGTTGCTGGTGGGGGATTTATTGATGCTGGCTACTGGGAGATCTATTGTTGCTGATGGGGATCTATTGACACTAGAGGGTATTTGTTGTGGGAAGTCTATTGTTTCTGGGGGTGGGCTACTGTTGCATGAGGATCTATTGTTGCTGGGGGACATCTGTTGTTGTATATCCATACAAATATACTTGGCGCCACAAAATTATATTTGGTTCTGTATTCTCTAAAAGGGGCGGTACTGAGGTGGGTAGGGGGTGGAACCAGGTGAGGGTGCTCAGAGGTGGGTTGGGAGGCGGAGCTAAGGGGTGACTCAGAAGGGGGGAGTTTTTATTCTCTGAGCCAGCACAGCAGGAACGTATTTAGGCCCCAAATGATAGAAAAGAATCAGCGAGCGATACAACCAATCAAAAACAGTTTTGTCAGTTGTGGGTGGAGCCGGGCAGCATTTAAGGTGTCCCTTTGTCTGGGTGGAATTGTTCTTTCTGCCTAAAGTTCGGCGGTTTTCCCTCGCCGTTCGCCTTCAAAGGATCCCGCCCACCGCCTGACCGCGTGGAAAGTGATCAATAGAGGCGCGCTGCCTGTCCTATTTATAGAAGTCTCCGGTCGGAGGAGGACGCTCGCCGCGCTCGCCGCGCTCGCTGAGAGCTTTTCTTTTTCTACAACTTTTGCTAAATATAAAGGAAGTCACGCATTGGTCCGCTGATTATCGCTTTTCAAAGGAAACGACGTTCTGGGCCTCGTCCAATACCAAAGATCGCTGATCCTTCAAAGCGGCCAATCCGCATTCACGGCGCTCCACTTAGTGCGAGACGGATTTCACCACGGCGCTGCGGGTCTGCATTTAACCCCTTCAGGGCCGGGCACTTTCACCCCCTTCCTGCCCAGGACAATTCTCAGCTGTCAGCGCTGTTGCACTTTGAATGACTGTTGCGCGGTCATGCAACACTGTACCCATATGAAATGTTTATTATTTTTTGGAGACAGATAGAGTTTTCTCTTGGTGGTATTTAATCACCACTCAGGGTTTTTTTTTATTTTTTGCTAAACAAACAAATAAAAGACAAAAAAATGTTTTTCTTAGTTTCTGTTATAAAATTTTGCAAACAGGGCACTAATAGGCAGCACTGATGACAACTGATGAGGCAACACTGATATGCTGCACCGACAGGCAGCACTGATGGGCACTGATAGGCTGCACTGATGGGCCCTGATGAGGAGGCACTGATGAGATTGCACTGATATGCAGCACTGATGGGTACTGACTTGTGGCACTAATAGACACCCACTAGCGGCACTGATGGACACTGACTTGTGGCAATAATGGCTACTGATGAGGCTGCACTGATAGGCTGCACTGATGGGCACTGATAGGCAGCTCTGATGGGCACTGATGCGGTGACACTGATGAGGCTGCACTGATAGGCGGCACTGACTGGTGACACTAATAGACACTGACTAGTGGCACTGATGGACACTGACTGGTAGCACTGATGGCTACTGATGAGGCTGCACTGATCGGCAGCACTGATGGGCACTGACTGGTGGCACTAATGGCTACTGATGAGGCGACACTGATGAGACTGCACCGATAGGCAGCACTAATGGGCACTTATAGGCAGCACTGATGGGCAGTAATAGGCTGCACTGATGGGCACTAATAGGCAGTACTGATGAGGCTGCACTGATAGGCAGCACTGATGGGCACTGATAGGCAGCACTGATGGGCACTGATAGGCAGCACTGATGGGCACTGGTAGGCTGCACTGATAGGCACTGATAGGCAGCACTGATGGGCACTGACTGGCGGCAATAATGGCTAATGATGAGGCTGCACTGATAGGCACTGATAGGCTGCACTAATGGGCACTGATGAGGCTGCACTGATAGGCACTGATATGCAGCACTGATGGGCAGTGACTGGCAGCACTAATGAACACTGACTAGTGGCACTGCTGGACACTGTTGGGACAGCATTAATGGACACTGACTGGCAGCACCGATGGACACTGTTGGGGCAGCACTGATGTGAAGGTCCAGTTGCCGATTCCTGGCTCTCCCTGTGACAGTGTGAGGAAAGTGCAGCCGATAACCGCCAACTGTAATTCCATTGTCATCAGCTGTGCCATTGGCTCAGCTGATCATGTGGTAAACGCTGTGATTGGCCCTTTACCATGTCATGTGACCAGCTGTCAGACGGACACATTGATCACAGAGCCCTCGGAGTGTGCACCCGCAGGGGGTGTGGTTCTGGAGGACGTCATATGGCGCCCTCCCACAACTAGCCGACCACGCCGTAGCCGTCATTCACCTATAGCGCGGTCATCAGGTGGTTAAAGGGACCTGATCTCAAAAAGTGAATGCTGGCTGTGTTAGGGCCCTCCCACACCTGGGCGTGGCTTTATTACATGCGTGTTGAGTGTGCGTTTTGCATGCATTGTATGATAAAGACCAATTATTTTGAATAGACCGCAATGTGCTGAAGATGCTGTATGACACATTCACACCTCAGCGCACACATCAGTCACATCCATGTACTGTGATCCATTGTGCCAGGCTCCATTCACACCGGGGGGGTTCAGTGGATACCTGGGGGAGCGCAGTTCTGGCACCTCCAACACTGAGTGGGTGTAATGGCAGAGGGTGTGCTAGAGGGTCTGTTGTGTAGGGATCTATTGTTGTTAGTGAGATTTGATGTTGCTGGCGGGGGGGGGGTCAATTGTTGAGATCTACTGTTAAGGGAGGGGTCTCTTGTTGCTTGCTACTGTGAGATCTGTTGTTGCAGGTGGGGTCTACTGTTGCTGTGGTCATTCGAATGTTACTTGGGTGGTATTTTTTGTGGCAGTCTATTGATGCTGGATAATTTATTGTTTCTAGGGTATCTATTGTTGCTGGGAGATCTATTGTTGTAGGTGGGGGTCTATTGTTGCTGTGGTCATTCGAATGTTACTTGGAGGGTATTTTTCCGGGAGTTTGTTGATGCTGGGGAATGTATTGTTTCTGGGGTATCTATTGTTGCTGGGGGGTCTATTGGTGCAGAGTGGATCTATTGATGCAGGTGGGGTCTTTTGTTGCTGTGGTCATTTGAATGTTACTTGGAGGGTATTTTTCCGAGAGTTTATTGATGCTGGGGAATGTATTGTTTCTGGGGTATCTATTGTTGCTGGGGGCTCTATTGTTGCAGAGAGAATCTATTGTTGGAGGTATGTCTGTCATTGCTAGATGGGTCTATTGTTGCTGGTGGGAGTCAGTTGTTGGCAGAGATCTGCTGTTGAAGAAGGGTCTATTGATGCTGGCTGCTGGGAGATCTATTGTTGCTGGTGGAGGTCTGTGGTCAATCGATTGTTACTTAGGGGTATTTTTGCAGGGGTCTCTTGATGCTGGTGAATTTGTTTTGGGGTGATCTATTGTTGAGGGTACATCTGTCATTGCTAGTGAGGTCTATTGTTGCTAGAGAGGTCTATTGTTGCTGGCGGGGGATCAATTGTTGCTGGAGAAGGTCTACTGTTGAAGGAGGGGTCTACTGTTGCCGGCTGCTGGGGGATCTATTGTTGCAGATGGGGTCTAATGTTCCTGTGGTCATTCAATTGTTACTTGGGGGGTATATTTCCTGGAGTTTATTGATGCTGGGGAATGTATTGTTTCTGGGGTATCTATTATTGCTGGGGGGTCTTTTGTTGCAAAAGGAATCTATTGTTGCAGGTATGCCTGTCATTGCTAGCGAGGTCTATTGTTGCTGGTGGGGGGTCAGTTGCTGGGGCGGACTGACAACTCATGGGGCTCCCGGGCAATAGGGGATCATGGGGCCCCTGTGTCCTTGCCCACACTTAAACCACACCCAAAAAAGCCTATGAAAGGTACCAGGGACATCTCATGGGGCCCCCTACTGACCCCGGGCCCTCGAGCAGTGCCCGAGTTCCCCAATGGTCAGTCTGCCCCTGGTCAGTTGTTGGCAGATATCTGCTGTTGAAGAAGGGTCTATTTATGCTGGTTGCTGGGAGATCTATTGTTGCTGGTGGGGTTCTAATGTTGCTGTGGTTACTAGATTGTTACTTGGGAGTGTTTTTTGCGGGGATCACTTGATGCTGGTGAATTTATGGTTTTGGGGTGATCTATTGTTGCAGGTATGTCAATCGTTTCTAGTGAGGTCTATTGTTGCTAGTGAGGTCTATTGTTGCTGCTGGGGGTCGATTGACCTCAGACTTCTTCCCAGCTGACCCTTGTACACTGCCCTACTGTCCCCTGTACACTGCTCCGCTGACCCTGTCCTCTGCCCAGCTGACCCCTTTACCACTTCCCTACTGGCCCCTGTACACTGCCCCGCCGACCCTGTCCTCTGCTCTGCTGACCCCTGTACACTGCCCTGCTGTGTTGTTTGATCTGCTGACCTCTGCCCTACTGACCATATTCTCTGCTTTGCTAACCCAGACCTCTGCCTCACTGACCTCAGAACTCTTCCCTGCTGACCCTTGTACACTGCCCTACTGACCCCTGTACACTGCCCTGCTGACTGTGTTATTTGATCTGCTGATCTCTGCCCCACTGACCTCCATCCTCTGCCCTGCTGACCCCAGACTTCTGCCCCACTGACCTCCATCCTCTGCCCTGCTGACCCCAGACTTCTGCCCCACTGACCTCTGTCCTCTGCCCTGCTGACCCCAGGCTTCTGCCCCACTGACCCCATCCTCTCCCCCAGCTGACAGACCACTGCCCCACTTACCCCTGTACACTGCCCCGCTGACCACAGACCTCTGCCCCACTGGCCCCTGTACACTGCCCTGCTGACCCCTGTACACTTCCCTCCTGACCCCTGTACACTTCCCCCCTGACCCCTGTACACTTCCCCCCTGACCCCTGTACACTTCCCTCCTGACCCCTGTACACTTCCCCCCTGACCCCTGTACACTTCCCTCCTGACCCCTGTACACTTCCCTCCTGACCCCTGTACACTTCCCTCCTGACCCCTGTACACTTCCCCCCTGACCCCTGTACACTTCCCTCCTGACCCCTGTACACTACCCTGCTGACTATGTTGTTTGCTCTGCTGACCTCTGCCCTACTGACCCCATTCTCTGCTTTGCTAACTCAGACCTCTGAAAAGGAGACCCTTTGCCGCACAACATACAATAGTATGAAGGAGTGATGTCTTTTATTATGTTTTTGTTTTTTTTAAGTGTTACTAAACCCACAACAGTACAATCAGTCTGTATATGCAGTGCAGCATGCTTGTTATACTCACTGTGGAACCTAAGAGGTTAATCCTCTGCATTGTGTAAAAAGACTGTTTGATCCTGTCTTCTCTGATCATCCCCTTACTGTCCCCAATCCATTTGCTGATACAACAGAGCTCTAGGAGTCACTCTGCACATGCTTGCACATTAGTCTTACAAAGGGCCAGAACAAAATGAAGATTCACCTCCCACAGACTTGAGTGGGGTTCGGTATTTGCGAACTTCCTGATAGGTTCGGAGAATGTGCAGCTAACCCAGCTTACCGGTTCGCTCGTCACCGCTTGGCTGCCCATCACATTCAAGCACCAACAGGAACGCTACAGAGGTAGAAGGGTCAAGGTATACTTTTTTTTTATGATTGACACGTGACTTCAGTTAGCTCTGATAGACAAACAGAGACATGCGATTTTCGTGCTGTTCGTATGTATTTTTTATCTGGCTATTAGAAAACATCATCAAAGTTCGTCCCTGGGTGGGCTCAAACCACCAACCTGCAGTTAATAGTTGAACATGCTATCTCCGATTGCACCACAGAGACTTGGGAGCTTTGTGGGATCATTTTAAAAGGGTAAATCTTGAACTGCTGAAACACAACATACAAAAGTATGGGGGGGGGGGGTGATATATTTTATTATATATATTTTCATTTTTTTGGGCACCTTAGGAAGAATGGGGATCTGTCATTTGGTTATAAGCAGAAGAAGGTGGGGCGCTGTCATTTGTTTACAAACAGAAGAAGGTGTGAATCTGTGATTTGTTTACAAACAAAAGAAGGTGTGAATCTGTGATTTGTTTACAAACAGAAGAAGGTGGGGCTCTGTCATTTGTTTATAAACAGAAGAAGGTGGGGCTCTGTCATTTGTTTATAAACAGAAGAAGGTGGGGCTCTGTGATTGGTTTAGAAACAGAAGAAGGTGAGGATCTGTTGTCTGTTTACAAACAAAAGTAGGTGGGGAATCTATCATTTGTTTACAAACATAAAAGATAGGGATCTGTCATTTGTTTACAAGCAGAAGAAGGTTGGAATCTGCTATTTGTTTACAAGCAGAAGAAGGTGGAGGTATGTCATTTGTTTACGAGCAGAAAATATTGAATTTGTCATTTGTCAAGTAGTTGGGGATCTTTCATTTGTTTACAAACATAAAGGATGGGGATCTGTCATTTGTTTACAAGCAGAAGAAGGTGGGAATCTGTGAATTGTTTACAAACAAAAGAAGGTGCGCTCTGTCATTTGTTTACAAACAGAAAAAGGTGGGGATGTGTCATTTGTTTACAAACAAAAGCAGGCGGGGATCTGTCATTTGTTTACAAACATAAAGAATGGGATCTGTGATTTGTTTACAAGCAGAAGGTTGAAATCTGCTATTTGTTTACAAGCAGAAGAAGGTGGGAATATGTCATTTGTTTACAAACAGAGGAAGGTGGAGATCTATAATTTGTTTTCAAACAGAAGAGGGTGTGGATTTGACATTTGTTTGCACACAAAAGAAGGTTGGGGTCTGTGATTTGCTTAGAAACAGAAGAAGGTGAGGATCTGTTATCTGTTTACAAACAAAAGTAGGTGGGGATCTATCATTTGTTTACAAACATAAAGGATGGGGATCTGTCATTTGTTTACAAGCAGAAGAAGGTGGAAATCTGTGAATTGTTTACAAACAAAAGAAGGTGCGGCTCTGTCATTTGTTTGCAAACAGAAGAAGGTGGGAATCTGTCATTTGTTTACAAACAGAAGAAGGTGGGGATCTGTCATTTGTTTACAAGCAGAAAATATGGAATTTGTCATTTGTTTACAAGCAGAAGAAGGTGGAAATCTGTGAATTGTTTACAAATAAAAGAAGGTGCGGCTCTGTCATTTGTTTGCAAACAGAAGAAGGTGGGAATCTGTCATTTGTTTACAAACAGAAGAAGGTGGGGATCTGTCATTTGTTTACAAGCAGAAAATATGGAATTTGTCATTTGTTTACAAACAGAGGAAGGTGGGGATTTGTCATTTGTTTACAAACAGAAGCAGGTGGAGATCTGTTATTTGTTTACAAACAGAAGAATATGGAATTTGTCATTTGTTTATTTGTTTTGTCATTTGTTCACAAACAAAAGAAGGTGGAGATCTGTCATTTGTTTACAAACAGAGAAAGGTGGAGATCCGTCATTTGTTTACAAACAGAGAAAGGTGGAGATCTATAATTTGTTTACAAACAGCAGAAGATGGGGAACTGTCATTTGTTTACAAACAGAAGCCAGGGATATTCATCGTGATTGGTGATGGATCCACATCTGCTGCGTGAAATGGACCGGCAGGACCGGCAGCAGACGTTGGGCTCATATGAAGACCTCCTAGACACAGGCCGCCATGACCTGCGACTCAACCTTGTGTCTCCAATTTTTGTTCCTATTACGGATGGCTGGAAGCGATGGTGGAAAGAGCGGCCGTCCCTCTTTCTTCGCGTTGTGCTCCTCCAGCGCTGCTCTGTGATGTAAAATGCCGGGCCGCAGCAATTCTGCAGAATTAAAATTTCATAAGCCTTGTTCATTACCGGGAAGTTGGGTCCCTGGTCTATTGACGCTGCATTTTCTGCCGCCAGAGCCCCGTGTTTGCAGAACGTCTGGGAGATATGTTGGAACGAAATCTTCTGTGAGCTCGTTCAATGATCGCTGCGCCCCGGTGATGCTCCGGCAGCTTTGATCAAATCTTTCTCCGAGCATCCGAGACCCGGGGAGCCTTTTAAAATGATTTCCAGGGATGCGGCTGATTTAGTGCGTTTTGGCTTGTGGTGCGCAATACCGTCTCAGAGGACCGCGAACTCTCATAGGCCAAATGTGACACGATGCTATTATAAAGCAGAACGCTTTCTTTTCTTTCTGATATCTCTGCACACTGTGAGCTGCTCACAATGTGCGTTACAAGCTACAGAGAGCCAGAGCCCGCCTCCTTTCTTGGCTGGAGGACATCCAGCGCCATCTAGCCCAGGCGTCTCCAAACGTTTGAAACAAAGGGCCAGTTTACTGCCCTTCAAACTTTAGGGGCACTGAATTGTGGCCAATGGGAGTAGAAAATGTCCTGGCGTCAGTGGGAGTAAACAATACCCTAGGCTTGGTGGTCAGGAGGAACTGCCCTATCGTTGGTGTCAGTGGGATAACTAGTTCCCCATTTCTGGTATCAGTGGGAGGAACAGCGCCCCGTCACTGGTGTCAGTGGGAGGAATAATGCCCAATTGTTGGCAGCAGTGGGAGGAATAGCGCCCCATCATTGGTGTCAGTGGGAGGAATAGTGTCCCATCATTGGTGTCAGTGGGAGGAATAGTGTCCCATCATTGGTATCAGTGGGAGGAATAGTGCCCCATCATTGGTGTCAGTGGGAGGAACAGTGCCCCATTGTTGGTGTCAGTGGGAGAAACTGCCCCATCGTTGGTGTCAGTGGGGTAATTAGTTCCCAATTTCTGGTATCAGTCAGAGGAACAGTGCCCTGTCACTGGTGTAAGTGGGAGGAGCAGTGCCCCGTCATTGGGATCAGTGGGAGGAACAGTGCCCTGTCGTTGGGTTCAGTGGGAGGAATAGCGCCCAATCATTGGTGTCAGTGAGAGGAATAGTGCCCCATCATTGGTGTCAGTGGAATAGTGCCCCATTGTTGGTGTCAGTGGCAGGAATAGCGCCTCATCATTGGTATCAGTGGGAGGAATAGCGCCCGATCATTGTTGGCAGTGGGAGGAGTAGTGCCCCATCATTGGTGTCAATGGGAGGAATAGCGCCCGATCATTGTTGGCAGTGGGAGGAATAGTGCCCCATCATTGGTGTCAATGGGAGGAATAGTGCCCCATCATTGGTGTCAGTGGGAGGAATAGCGCCTCATCATTCATGTCAGTGCAAGGAATAGTGCCCCATCATTGGTGTCAGTGGAATAGCGCCCCATCAAGGTGAAGGGTGCGGCGAGGGGCAATCAAAGGAACCGAATCTCCTGTATGACTCTCTCTGCAGCAGCTGAAGCCAGCGGGATGGAGAGGAGAACAATCCAGCTTTCAGCTGCTGCAGGGAGAGCCATACAGGGGACCGGTTCCAGTAATTGACCCCCTGCAGCACCCATGACCATCCCAGTACACCATACCTTTCCCCCCGCTGCTCAGCCCCCCACCCCACAGTGCTGCCAGCGTTCCCAACAGCAGCTGCAAGTAATTGCCCCCGGTCTTGCTGATCACCCGCTCTGCCCACATCCGATTCACTCAGCTGCCTGGCCCCCCCTGCTGGCCAGGGCCCCGTACAGGAGGACTGGTGGTACCCCCTTATCCATGGCCTTGGCTGTAAGCACTGTTAAAAGATCTACAGGGTTCTGATTCGGGACACCCCCTCGCCAACACCAGTTCAGGGAACTGACCATTTGGAAACTCGGGCACTGCCCGAGGGCCCGGGGTCAGCAGGGGGCCCCATGAGATGCCCCTGGTACCTTTTTCATAGGCTTTTTTGAGTTTGGGCAAGGACACAGGGGCCCCATGATCCCCTATAGCCCGTGGGCCCCATGAGTTGTCAGTCCGCCCCTGCACCAGTTACCAAAGTTTTCAGTGCATAGAAATTTTAGAGTTGGAGTTTTGCACATCCTGACTTGAATAAGTGATATGATAGCTTTATATTTGTAAAGATCATTTTTTATTTCAAATATAATAAAATATATAATAAACACCCATATAAGCACCAACACGGTTATACAATCGAAAAAGTGGTTTCCAATCTTTTCAAATTTGCAGCTTTCCTCAGAATAATCCTCAGTGATCCTGCCATGAAAGTCCTTGTTCAGGCACCTCCTGTCATGGTTGGTGACGGCTGTTTCTCAATTGACATTTACAGGTCTGTTTATAAAACAATTGTTGGGTGATCGTCGTGTGCATGTGCAGGGGCGGACTGACAACTCATGGGGCCCCCGGGCAATAGGGGACCATGGGGCCCCTGTGTCCTTGTCCAAACACAAAAAAGCCTATGAAAAATGTACCAGGGGCATCTCATGGGGCCCCCTACTGACCCCGGGCCCTCGGACAGTGCCCGAGTTTCCAAATGGTCAGTCCGCCCCTGTGCATGTGTACAGGCTGTGCAAATTTTTCTTGTATTTTCTCCAATACCATTGCTTCCTATGATCTATAGCGCCATCTATTGGTCAAAATGTGGCATATCTTACTGCAATACTGCACCTCAATCAGAAAATATGCCGATGACCACAGAAAAGTATAATATTAGAAAAATAACATGGAAAGTTCACACAGCCAGGACGAAGGATTGTGACATTTGTCCAACGAATATTTTACTAATAGATCCCTTAACCACTCGCCCTCCAAAGGATTGATCCCCCCCTTCCTGACCAGGCTATTTTTTGCAATACAGCGCTGCGTTGCTTTAACTGACAATTGCGCGGTCATGCAACGCTGCACCCAATGAAATTTACATCCTCTTTTCCCACAAATGGAGCTTTCTTTCGGTGATATTTGATCGCCTCTGCAATTTTTTTTGTGCTATAAAGAACATTTTTGACTTTTTGCTATTAAACATGTCCAGTAAAAAAAAATTTAAAAATCAAATTTCGTCATAAATTTAGGCCAAAATTGTATTCTGCTCCATGTCTTTGCTAAAAAAAATCCCAATACGTGTAAATTCATTAGTTTACGTTAAAGTTATAGCGTCTACAAATGGTGGTATAGATACTGGGATTTTTATTTTAATTTTTTTATACTAGTAATGGCGGCAATCAGCGACTTATAGCGGGACTGCGGCGGGCATTCTGACACTGGGGGAGAACTGACTTGGTGTCACTGACATCCCCAGTGACACCAATACAGTGATCAGTGCTAATAAAAAGCACTGACACTGTACTAATGGCACTGGGCAGGAAGGGGTTAACATATGGGGCGATCAAAGGGTTAACTGTGTGCTGTTTTACTTTGTGTGCTGTGTGTGTTTTACTATGTAAGCACACTGCTTTGTATGGCTGTGCTATGCAGAGCCATACAAAGCAGTGTGCAGGAGCTGACAGGGGAGAGATCTGTATTGTTTACATACAGACCTCTCCCCTGTCAGTATTCCTGAGCAATCGCCGGATGCCGGCGGGGAATCTCCGGCGGGACCCGGTGATCCACAGCTGTAGCCGCCAATGGTGGCGTGGGTAAGGAACGAGCGCCCCCTACCTGGAAATCCAAAAATCACATATATGTGATTTTGTGCAGCCCTGCCGCCCTGTAATAGTAGTTAAAGAATATGTAAACCCAAACACTAAAATTTCCCCCTAGGCTTTAATCCTCGCCAGAGCCAATTTTTGCATTTTTTTGCACATAGATAGATATATATATGAAAAAGTCGCTTATGGGTGACAGTCCATGCAATCGCCAAGGGTTGGATATGACTGAATGGATAGATAACAGACAGACAGATAGATATGGATAGATAGATAGATATGAGATGGATAGATGATGGATAGATAAATAGATAGATGGATGGATGGATGGATGGATGGATAGACGGACGGACAGATAGATGATGGATAGATAGATAGATAGATAGATAGATAGATAGATAGATGATGGATAGATAGATTATGGATGGAAGGATAGACGGACGGATAGATAGATATACGGATAGATAGAAGGATAGACGGACGGATGGATGGAAGGATAGATGGATGGATAGATAGATAGACAGAAGGATAGATAGATAGACAGACGGATAGATGGACGGATAGAAGGATAGATAGATAGATAGATAGATAGATAGATAGATAGATAGATAGATAGATACAGTTGCAAGAAAAAGTATGTGAACCCCTTGGAATTACGTGGAGTTTTGCATGAATTGGGCATAAAATGTGCTCTGAACGTCATCTAAGTCACAACAATAGAAGAACACAGTCTGCTGAACATAATACTACACAAACATTAGATGTTGCCATGGTTTAATTGCACATAACATGCAAACATTCACAGTGCAGGGAGGAAAAAGTATGTGAACCTTTGGACTTAATAACGGGTTGACCCTCCTTTGGCAGCAATAACCTCAACCAAACGTTTCCTGTAGTTGCAGATCAGACCTGCACAACGATCTGGAGTAATTTTGGACCACTCCTCTTCACAAAACTGTTTCAGTGTAGCAATATTCTTGGGATGTCTGGTGTGAATCGCTCTCTTAAGGTCATGCCACAGCATTTCAATCAGGTTGAGGTCAGGACTCTGACTGGGCCACTCCAGAAGGCGTATTCTGTGCTGTTGCAGCCATTGTTTTGTTGAATTACTTGTATGCTTTAGGTCATTGTCCTGTTGCATCACCCATCCTCTGCAGAGCTTCAGTTGGCGGACAGATGGTCGTATGTTTTCCTGCAAAATGTCTTGATAAACTCTGGAATTCATTTTCCCATCAATGACAACAATCCGTCCAGGCCCTGAGGCAGCAAAGCAGCCCCAAACCATGATGCTCCCTCCGCCATGTTTTACAGTGGGGATGAGGTTTTGATGTTGGTGTGCTGTGCCTTTTTTTCTCCACACATTGTGTTGTGTGTTCTTCCCAAACAACTCAATCTTGGTTTCATCTGTCCACAGTATATTTTGCCAGTAGTGCTGTGGAACATCCAGGTGCTCTTTTGCAAACTTCAAACGTGCTGCAATATTCTTTTTGGACAGCAATGGCTTCCTCCGTGGTGTCCTCCCATGTACTCCATTCTTGTTTAATGTTTTCCTTATTGTAGATGTGTCAACAAAAATGTTAGCATGTGCCAGAGATTTCTGTAGGTCTTTAGCTGACACTCTGGGATTCTTCTTTACCTCATGCAGCATTCTGCGCTGTGCTCTTGCAGTCATTTTTACAGGACGACCACGCCTAGGGAGAGTAGCAACAGTGCTAAACTTTCTCCATTTGTAGACAGTCTGTCTTACCATGGACACATGAACATCAAGGCTTTTGGAGATACTTTTGTAACCCTTTCCAGCTTCATGCAAGTCAACAATTATTGATCGAGGTCTTCTGAGAGCTCTTTTCTGCGAGGCATGGTTCACATCAGACAGTGCTTCTTGAAACCAGTAAACCCAAAACAGGTATGTGTTTTTTAAGGGCAGGACAGCTGTCAGCAACACATCCAATATCATCACACTGATTGGAGTCAAGGTTGGCTCACTCCTGGCTCCGATTAGCTCTGGGAGAAGTCATTAAGCTAGGGCCTCACATACTTTTTCCTCCCTGCACTGTGAATGTTTACATGTTATGTGCAATTAAACCATGGCAACATCTAATGTTTGTGTAGTATTATGTTCAGCAGACTGTGTTCTTCTATTGTTGTGACTTAGATGACGTTCAGAGCAAATTTTATGCCCAATTCATGCAAAACTCCACGTAATCCCAAGGGGTTCACATACTTTTTCTTGCAACTGTAGATAGATAGAAGGATAGATGGATAGAAGGATAGATGGATAGATAGATGGATAGATAGATAGACGGATAGATAGATAGATAGGTAGGTAGGTAGGTAGGTAGATAGGTAGATAGATATTACACAGAACCCCCAAACATGATATATTTTCTGAAAGCTGACACCCTAGACAATTAAATAGTGGTAGTTCCAATTTTTTATCCTATATTTGCTGTAGGTGACGCTTCAAAAGCCCCTACAGGTCATCAGTATAGATCTGGTGCTAGAAATATTGCTCTCATTCTGGCAATATGGAACCTGACATTTTCACGGGTAGGTGCCCCCGACGTGTGCGTTTACGTTTGTACGTGTGTATATGTGGGGGGGTCTAAAAATTTTTTTGGGGGGGGTATTACATGCTTGGGTGTAACTTTTTTTTTTGCAAAAATTAAAAAAAATGTTTTGCTTAACTTTTTTTTTCATCCCAGAGAGGACACAAAGTCCCCTTTGTGATTATTTTTATTGGGACATGTAAGAGACCCTGCATGCCTCTTCTGAGCTCCACTGTATGCATTGCAATACATCTCTCCCCGGATATTCATGTGACTTTCTGGGTCACAGCAAGAAGGGGAGGAGAGCAGACGTGTGTCTGCTCTCCGCTCTCCGCTCCACCTGCCGGCACCCGCCATAGTTACATAGTTAGTCTGGCTGAAAAAAGACAAAAGTCCATCCAGTTCAACCATTAAAAAGAAAATGATAATCCTACACCCACAGTTGTTCCAGAGGAAGGCAAGAAAACCCAGCAAAGCGTGATGGCCATGTTGGCCCCGGGACTGCGTAAAAGGGAAGTGAAAGGACAGTCCCAATCTGATAATCCTGATTCAGGAGCACTGCATAGTCCCAGTTTGATAGTCCAGATCCAGGAGCACTGCATAGTCCCTATTGGATCGTCCCGATTCAGGAGCACTGCACAGTCCCAATTTGATAGTCCTGATCCAGGAGCACTGCATAGTCCCAATCTGATAGTCCCAATCCAGGAGCACTGCACAGTCCCTATTGGATAGTTCCGATCCAGGAGCACTGCATAGTCCCAATCTGATAGTCCTAATCCAGGAGCACTGCACAGTCCCTATTGGATAGTCCTGATCCAGGAGCACTGCATAGTCCCAATCTGATAGTCCCAATCCAGGAGCACTGCACAGTCCCTATTGGATAGTCCCGATCCAGGAGCACTGCACAGTCCCAATTTGATAGTCCTGATCCAGGAGCACTGCATAGTCCCAATCTGATAGTCCTGATCCAGGAGAACTGCACAGTCCCTATTGGATAGTCCTGATCCAGGAGCACTGCACAGTCCCAATCTGATAGTCCTGATCCAGGAGCACTGCACAGTCCCTATTGGATAGTTCTGAACCAGGAGCACTGCACAGTCCCAATCTGATAGTCCTGTTCCAAGAGCACTGTGCAGTCCCAATCCAGGAGCATTGCACAGTCCCAATCTGATAGTTCTGATCCAGGAGCGCTGCAGTAGCATGAGGAAGGAGCTAGAGGAGGGAGAGAGCACAGCCCGCACCTCCTCCCAGCTCTACTCCTCCTCTCCAGATTTAGCTTGTCTCTTCCAGCACTAAACTGACAGAATACAGAATTAGTAAAGTGGTTGTCTCTATTCCTTTCAGCTGTAGCGGCAGGAAATCTCCTTGTGCTGCCCCCCCCTTCACAAGATACTATAGCGCCCAGGACAGTCGCCCCTCCTGCCCCCCCTCTTGTCTCGGCCCAGGGTACATATATATAGGGCTTAGGACCCAGGAACATCCAATGTTCTCTTTGAAAAGCAATGCCATATGGTGCCTGGTGTGGGCAGGGGCGGACTGAACACTCATGGGGCCCCTGGGCAATAGGGGATCATGGGGCCTCTGTATCCTTGCCCAAACTCAAAAAAGCCTATGAAAAAGGTATCAGGGGCATCTCATGGGGCCCCCTACTGACCCCGGGCCCTCGGGCAGTGCCCGAGTTTCCAAATGGTCAGTCCACCCCTGGTTGTGGGGCTTCTCACTTTTCACCGTCCACCCCAGTGGAAGTGGTGGTGGGCTTCCCCATTATGTGAGTGCTGTGATGGCCATTTCACATTTCTCGCATGATTGGCAGCTCACCGCCATGAGCAGTGACCGTGGGTTGTCCATTACACCGCGCTCACCGTGCTGTTAGTGTGCAATGAGCGTGCTTCCAGCTCAGAAGAGCGCCTCCCCATGGACGCACATGTGTTCTGGCTTGGTGTTAAGGCCCACCATGTATACTTGCCTATAGCCAGCAGGAAATGGTTAATGGAAGCCAAGGTAGCAGAGCCAACATACTCCTCATGTGGTAATCCCTGTTATGATTGCCATACACGTTACAATCTGATTGCACAATCTATGTCCGATCTTCTTTCGTAATATGAGAACAAACCCACATGATCCCTTTGAGTTGTATCCAATCACACAGGACTTTGGACTACATAGATGTTAACCCTTTTAGGATGGCGTTACACACATATGTGGTAGCCAGGGGCGGACTGACCATTTGGAAACTCGGGCACTGCCCAAGGGCCCGGGGTCAGTAGGGGGCCCCATGAGATTCCCCTGGTACCTTTTTCATAGGCTTTTTTGAGTTTGGGCAAGAACACAGGGGCCCCATGATTCCCTATTGCCCGGGGGCCCCATGAGTTGTCAGTCCGCCCCTGGTGGTAGCATTGCCCTAATGCCCAGCCGCTGCATACATGGTCACTGTCTTGTTCTGGGGCATGCCTATCAGTGCCCCCAGAACTGTGACTGAGCTGTCATGGACAGCTCACAGTCAACTACCAACACCCAATGATGTCAGCACTGTGCAGCCAATCACAGTGCCTCAAGATTGGGAGTGCCACCTATTGGCTCCAGGTATGATGGCTCATATACGCCTGGTTCACACCTATCCGGTTTTCAGTGCGTTTTCAGACTTGCCCAAACGCACTACAGTTCATTTACCATGGTTTTCTATGGGCCACGTTCTATGCGTTTTCACCCGGTGCGTTTTCCATAGACTTCAATGGCAATGCCTCAAAAGCACAGTGCTTGCGTTATTTATGCAGTTCTGCATTTTTGCTGGTTTCTCCTACAAGACAACAAACACCTCCTAAAAGTGCAAAATGCATCATAACGTATCAAAAACACATCAAGAACGCATGTGAAAAAAAACGCAAAATGCACTGGGAAAACGTATCAACTGCAATCTGCATAGATGTCAACCAGGCCTTCGCCACCTGAAGACTGCAATACGTATATATACCATTCGGTGCTCAAGTGGTCTGCCGGGGTTATGGCTGAAGATGTCACCATAACCTCGGCATCTTTTTTTTTTTTTCAGCCAATGGCGGCCTTTCTGATGAAAGCGGTCCAAGCAGCTAATTAGCCACTGGCACACTCTCTGTAGCAGCGGGAGGGGATGTCGCCCCCCACCCATCCCTTGCCAGTGTTTCTTGGATTAACCCTTAAAACCAGTGTTCCCGAGAAACGATCCGATGGTGCGGCCGGCTGAAGATTGAGTCGATGAGAGACTCTGTTGTCCCTGATCACCTCTATTGCCATGGAGGACCGGACTGACGTTATGACGTCACATCCGGTCTAGGCTGGATGTAAACAGTTTTTTTTCTTTTTTTAAAGCAAAAGATATTAAAATTGATTTTATTTTGCAAAAACGCAGTACAGTCCATTTAACCTCTTCATGCCGGCCGCACACAAATGTGCTGCCTCCCGGCGTCTGGGCCTAGACGCCGAGCAGCCGCACATTTGCGTTCTATAAAAAAAAAACATATGTGCCTGACACCAGGCGCGGACTGACCATTTGGAAACTCGGGCACTGCCCGAGGGCCCGGGGTCAGTAGGGGGCCCCATGAGATGCCCCTGGTACCTTTTTCATAGGCTTTTTTGAGTTTGGGCAAGGACACAGGGGCCCCATGATCCCCTATTGCCCGGGGGCCCCATGAGTAGTCAGTCCGCCCCTGCCGCACACATTACATTTAAGGCAGCCTGACTGCATCCATGTGTTGGGTTCACTCGGGCTTTAGGTTTTCATAAACCCGGAATATTGTTCCCGAGTGCACAGCGCAGTCATTCATTCTCATGCTTCTGGCCGGGAAAGTAGACCTTTGCACTTGGAAAGTCTTTGTGGAATGTGAAATATCTCACTGATCGCTGATTTATGGCGGGAGACTCAGGCGTCAGAGTCGCTGTGTCCTCAAGTAACATTTACAGAAAGGAAAAAGTGAAGAATGAAGGAATAATAAACTGTTGGCGTTCGCATTCCCGGATGCAGCACTGTAGTCCCCGCAACTTTACGCCGTGTGCTGCAATGCATGGGAAGTCATGGCGCAGTTCCTGGGAGTGGAAGATCGGAGATACTAGAGAAACACAAATGTGGATGCATTCGCTTGTAAACGAGCTGTAATAGTAATGATCTCTAGCAGTCTCATGTAAAGTGTCTCCATTCTATGACTGTCTCCTGTGACTATCCCAGTCTCTAACTACTCCTACTGCTTGTTTGTAGGCCTCTGACCTTCTCCTGTACTGTGTCCGCAGTCTCTGGTCATCTCCTGCACTGTGTCCGCAGTCTCTGGTCATCTCCTGTACTGTGTCCGCAGTCTCTGGTCATCTCCTGTACTGTGTCCGCAGTCTCTGGTCATCTCCTGTACTGTGTCTGCAGTCTCTGGTCATCTCCTGTACTGTGTCCGCAGTCTCTGGTCATCTCCTGTACTGTGTCCGCAGTGTCTGGTCATCTCCTGTACTATGTCTGCAGTCTCAGGTCATCTCCTGTACTATGTCCGCAGTCTCAGGTCATCTCCTGTACTGTGTCCGCAGTCTCTGGTCATCTCCTGTACTGTGTCCGCAGTCTCTGGTCATCTCCTGTAGTATGTCTGCAGTCTCTGGTCATCTCCTGTACTGTGTCTGCAGTCCCTGACCATCTCTTGTAGTATATCTGCAGTCTCTTACCATGTCCTGTATTATGTCTGCTGTCTCTGACCATCTAATGTAGTATATCTGCAGTCTCTGACCATCTCCTGTAGTATGTCTGCAGTCTCTGACCATCTCCTGTAGTATGTCTGCAGTCTCTGACCATCTCCTGTAGTATGTCTGCAGTCCCTGACCATCTCCTTTATTATGTCCGCAGTCTTATGTCATCTCCTGTACTGTCTGCAGTCTCTGGTCATCTCCTGTAGTATGTCCACAGTCTCTAGTCATCTCCTGTACTGTGTCCGCAGTCTCTGGTCATCTCCTGTATTGTCTCTGCAGTCTCTGGTCATCTCCTGTACCATGTCCGCAGTCTCTGGTCATCTCCTGTACTGTGTCCGCAGTCTCTGGTCATCTCCTGTACGGTGTCCACAGTCTCTGGTCATCTCCTGTACTGTGTCCGCAGTCTCTGGTCATCTCCTGTACTGTGTCCGCAGTCTCTGGTCATCTCCTGTACTGTGTCCGCAGTCTCTGACTATCTCTTGTAGTATATCTGCAGTCTCTTACCATCTCCTGTATTATGTCCGCAGTCTCTGACCATCTCTTGTAGTATATCTGCAGTCTCTTACCATCTCCTGTATTATGTCTGCAGTCTCTGACCATCTCTTGCAGTATGTCTGCTGTCTCTGACCATCTAATGTAGTATATCTGCAGTCTCTGACCATCTAATGTAGTATATCTGCAGTCTCTGACCATGTCCTGTAGTATGTCTGCAGTCTCTGGTCATCTCCTGTAGTATGTCTGCAGTCTCTGGTCATCTCCTGTAGTATGTCTGCAGTCTCTGACCATCTCCTTTATTATGTCTGCAGTCTCTGACCATCTCCTTTAGTGTGTTTGAAGTCTCTGACAATTTCCTGTAGTATGCTGCATTCTCTAAAATATATTGTATGTCTGCAGTCTCTGACCATCTCCTGTGTTATGTCTGCACTCTCTGACCATCTCCTGTGTTATGTCTGCACTCTCTGACCATCTCCTGTAGTATGTCTGCAGTCTCTGGCTACATATGTCACATATAAGGTCACATTGACTGAGTGAAGGAGAGAAACTGAGAGAGAAGAGAAACATGGGAATACTAGTCAGGACCAGTGTGGAAAGGTGTATTTGCTTTATAAGAATAAATCCCCTCTAATGTTGGGTGTCCTTCATGTGTGAATGTTGCTGCGTTATGTAAAACTATTTAGTTTTTGACATTTTAGAATGGTGTGCCTCATGATTGTGCAATGTTTAAAGGGTGCCACAACTGAAAAAGAGAAAAGGTGGGAGTCATCAGTTAGTCCATTAGGGGGAGCTCTGTCACACCATATACAACAGTGACTGCAAGCAGCCAGAATGTCAGCTGGTTCCATAGTGTAGCGGTTATCACGTCTGCTTTACACGCAGAAGGTCCTGGGTTCGAGCCCCAGTGGAACCACATTTTTAGTTTTCCACCCCATTCTTTTATACTTTTTCTTTGTTTTTATTACATTTAAATTTTTTGTTATTTGCATTATTATTTTTCAAAAATGTTCTATATTTATGGAAGTTACCAGCTCCCTTTCCTGCAATGAGGGTGTTGACTTTTTTAAAGCTCGAGGACAAGCTCTGCCTTCTAGCACACATGACATGCTCGCAGTTTATTTGCAGAAGTGAACTGAAAACTGGTGCAAGTTGGGATGAGAATTGGAATGAGGGAAAAAAATACACACATGGGCGGACTGACCATTTGGAAACTTGGCCCGGAGTCAGTAGGGGGCCCCATGAGATGCCCCTGGTACCTTTTTCATAGGCTTTTTTGAGTTTAGGCAAGGACACAGGGGCCCCATGATCCCCTATTGCCCGGGGACCCCATGAGTTGTCAGTCCGCCCCTGAATACACACACACACACACATATATATATATATACTGTACAGGTGTTATATAGCGCCAACAGTTTGCGCAGCGCTGTACAATATAAGGGAGACAGTACAATTACAATACATTTCAGTACAGAAGGAATAGGAGGGCCCGGCTCATGGAGCTTACAATCTAAAGGAAGGGGGAGGGGATACAAAAGGTGATCACTGCGGGGGATGATCTGGCGGTGGTGATTGAAGTACAGTTCTTAGGTGGAGGTGGGGTAGGCTTCCCTGAATAAGTGAGTTTTCAAAGATCGACCTAAAGGCAGACAGGGTGGGGGCTAACTGGACATACTGGGGTAGAGAGTTCCAGAGGAAGAGGCTCTGGTGAAGTCCTGGTGGCGAGATTGGGAAGAGGTGATGAGGGAGCTAAAGAGCAAGATGTCTTGGGAGGAGCGCAGCGGGCAGTTTGGACTATATCTGCGGATGAGGTTGGGGATGTACCTAGGGGCATTGTTGGGGATGGCTTTATATGTTGTGGGTAGTATTTTGAATTTTATAGGTTGGGTTAGTGGAAGCCAGTATGAGAATGTAGTAATAGCCGTTGGTTTTAGCAGTTAGTAGGTCGTTAGTGAGTTTTAGTTGGGTAGTTTTAGGGTCAGTAGGGGGCAGAAGTGAACTGAAAACTGGTGCAAGTTGGGATGAGAATTGGAATGAGGGAAAAAAATACACACAGGGGCGGACTGACCATTTGGAAACTCGGGCACTGCCGGAGGGCCCAGGGTCAGTAGGGGGCCCCATGAGATGCCCCTGGTACCTTTTTCATAGGCTTTTTTGAGTTTGGGCAAAGACACAGGGGCCCCATGATCCCCTATTGCCCGGGGGCCCCACGAGTTGTCAGTCCGCCCCTGCCCACAGTTATTAGCTTTTGTACCACTAGCCCCTCCCTCTTAGATTGTAAGCTCCCAGGATCAGGGCCCTCCTAACCCTCTTGTATTGAACTGTATTGTTGCTGTATTGTGTCCCTTTATATTGTAAAGCGCTGAGCAAACTTTTGGCGCGATATAAATCCTGTATAATAATAATAATAATAGTTTTGATCTGCAGATGAATAAAACAATTAGACACAAAAGTAACACTGTCACTTTGTATCACTTTATCTCATGCCTGAACAATGTTTGTAAACTCTGTGCCAGAAAGTTCCATATTTTTCATAGCAACTGCTTCTAAAACTGCTATATTCATGCAGCAACTCCCAGCCAGGGGCGGACTGACCATTTGGAAACTCAGGCACTGCCCGAGGGCCCAGGGTCAGTAGGGGGCCCCAGGAGATGCCCCTGGTACCTTTTTCATAGGCTTTTTTGAGTTTGGGCAAGGACACAGGGGTCCCAAGATCCCCTATTGCCCGGGGGCCCCATGAGTTGTCAGTCCGCCCCTGGTCCCTGCTATCATTTTAAAAGCTGTTAATTGTTGGCAAGGATGAGGGCAGAAGCCGCAGCAGAACAGGATGTACTACACACAACCTGCGAACTTTGAGGTAGATTTTTGGGCGTACTAGACACACCCAATATCCAAATCTGGTTATTTATAGATGTACACGCTACCATTCGTGAGATATAGCCTAGCTAGGCCAGCATTTAACAACATTTGTTATTTTTTTTTGCTCTGGTTTACTTTTCTTTCCTGCAATTGTCAATGGATTTTGATTTGTACAATTGTCTTTTATATTATTACAGGTTTAAAGCAAATGTAGAACATGGGCATTGATCTCGCCCATTGAATTTTGCTATATTGTAGGGGACATTTACATACAGGGGCGGACTGACCATTTGGAAACTCGGGCACTTCCTGAGGGCCTGGGGTTAGTAGGGGGCCCCACGAGATGCCCCTGGTACCTTTTTCATAGGCTTTTTTGAGTTTAGGCAAGGACACAGGGGCCCCATGATCCCCTATTGCCCGGGGGCCCCATAAGTTGTCAGTCCGCCCCTGTTTACATATGTTAATTGTTCCTAAGTACTACCTAGAAAAATGTGTCTTGCCTTCAATTCCTCCTAAAAGTAGCAGGGCACAGAAGGTCCTGGGTTCAAGCTCCCACCGAAACCATTTTTGTAATATGAGATCAGAGTTTCTGAAAGTCAGTGTTTGGAATGTTCCCCACACAATGGAAAGCCACAGAGCCTTGAAAGTGGAAGAGAACTCCAAAAATTGAAATTTGCTATATTGTAGGGGACATTTACATATGTTAACTATTCCTAAGCCGTATGCAGAAAAATGTATCTTTTGCCTTCAAATCCCCCTAAAGGTAGCAGGACAGCCACTGGTATGTGAGGGTGCCTGAGCCATCTGTGACTACAGCCTCAAAGCTGTGTGTCTGTAGTGTGAGATCTAAGGTGCTGTTGCCTCTGACTGCTCATCTCAGGAGATGTTGAGTGAAATTTGTTGATGTAGAGTTGGGCTCAGGGGCGGACTGACAATTCATGGGGTCCCCGGGCATTAGGGGATCATGGGGCCCCTGTGTCCTTGCCCAAACTCATAAAAGCCTATGAAAAAGGTACTAGGGGCATCTCATGGGCCCGAGTTTCCAAATGGTCAGTCCGCCCCTGGATGTCACCTATGTGCTGCTCACTTCTCTCCATGCTGGAGGTCCTTACATGAGGAAGCAAAGCCTTGCTTTTACTGTGATGGCCGCCTTCACACAGAGACATGGTGGAAAACAAGACATGGTAAGTCAGTCATTAGGAAAAGATCAGCTGCAAATAGAGAATGCTGGCATTGATTCCGCTTTAAAGGAAATTGAGAATGTGGGAATTGATCCCGCTCAGGGGCGGACTGACCATTTGGAAACTCAGGCACTGCCCGAGGGCCTGGGGTCAGTAGGGGGCCCCCTGAGATGCCCCTGGTACCTTTTTCATAGGCTTTTTTGAGTTTGGGCAAGGACACAGGGGCCCCATGATCCCCTATTGCCCTGGGGCCCCATGAGTTGTCAGTCCACCCCTGATCCCGCTACCTCTTGCATTCTAAGCTAGTGCTATACCATGTGAACTTAGTCCCCCCAATGGAAAACCTTTCCTTATCCAAGGTGTGGTGTCTCAGGACCAGCAGGTCCACTCTGTACTGGAACTTTTGATGGAGGAGGTTGGCCTGGAACCGCAGGGACCCCCTTAAACTCTTCCCTATGGGCTTGTATCACGTCATGGCCTTTAGAATCTTAACCTGATCTCTTGATGGTGGAGACAGGCCAAGAACCTTCATGACCCCTGGAGCTCGTTGGAAGACAAGGAAGATGGAAATTTTTTCAGAGGTTCCATAGTGTAGCTGTTATCATGTCTGTTTCACTTGCAGAAGGTCCTGGTTTTGAGCCCCAGTGAAACCATTTTGTAACATGAGACCAGATATTGACTTTCTGAAAGTCAGTGTTTGGAATGTCCCCCGCACAATACACCATAGAGTCTTGAAAGTGGAAGAGACCTCCAAAAATTGAAATTTGCTATATTGTAGGGGACATTTACATATGTTAACTATTCCTAAGCTGTATGCAGAAAAATGTATCTTTTGCCTTCAAATCCCCCTAAAGGTAGCAGGGCACTTCCTGGTATGTGAGTGTGCCTGAGCCATCTGTGGCTACAACCTCAAAGCTGTGTGTCTGTAGTGTGAGATCTAAGGTGCTGTTGCCTCTGACTGCTAATCTCAGGAGATGTTGAGTGAAATTTGTTGATGTCACCTATGTGCTGCTCACTTCTCTCCATGCTGGAGGTCCTTACATGAGGAAGCAAAGCCTTGCTTTTACTGTGATGGCCGCCTTCACACAGAGACATGGTGGAAAACAAGACATGGTAAGTCAGTCATTAGGAAAAGATCAGCTGCAAATAGAGAATGCGGCATCGATTCCGCTTTAAAGGAAATTGAGAATGTGGGAATTGATCCCGCTACCTCTTGCATTCTAAGCTAGTGCTATACCATGTGAACTTAGTCCCCCCAATGGAAAACCTTTCCTTACCCAAAGTGTGGTGTCTCAGAACCAGCAGGTCCACTCTGTACTGGAACTTTTGATGGAGGAGGTTGGCCTGGAACCACAGGGACCCCCTTAAACTCTTTCCTACGGGCTTGTATCACGTCATGGCCTTTAGAATCTTAACCTGATCTCTTGATGGTGGAGACAGGCCAAGAACCTTCATGACCCCTGGAGCTCGTTGGTGTTTAAACCTTCCCTTTCTGAAGACAAGGAAGATGGAAATGTTTTCAGAGGTTCCATAGTGTAGCTGTGATCATGTCTGTTTCACTTGCAGAAGGTCCTGGTTTTGAGCCCCAGTGAAACCATTTTGTAACATGAGACCAGATACTGACTTTCTGAAAGTCAGTGTTTGGAATGTCCCCAGCACAGTACACTGGAAAGCCATAGAGTCTTGAAAGTGGAAGAGACCTCCAAAAATTGAAATTTGCTATATTGTAAGGGACATTTACATATGTTAAATATTCCTAAGAAGTGCCTTGAAAATTGATTCTTTTGCCTTCAAATCCTCCTAAAAGTAACAGGGCCCTTCCTGGTAGGTAAGTGTGCCCGAGCCATCTGTGGCTACGGCCTCATAGCTGTGTGTCTGCAGTGTGAGATATAAGGTGCTGCTGCCTCTGACTGCTAGTCTCAGGAGATTTGAAGTGAAATTTGTTGATGTTACCACTGTGCTGCTCACTTCTCTCCATGCTGGAGGTCCTTATATGTGGAAGCAAAGCCTTGCTCTTACTGTGATGTCCGACTTCACACAGAGATGTGGTGTAAAACAAGACATGGTAAGTCAGTAATGAGGAAAAGATCAGCGGCAAATGGAGAATGCAGACATCGTTTTAAAGGAAATAGAGAATATGTGCATTGATCCTGCCACCTCTTGCAAGCTAGGCTAGTGCTGTGCCATGTGAGCTGGGTTCCCTTGGTGGCAAGCCTTTCCTTTCCCTGGGCATGGCAGAGATATTCATATGTGGGTACTAAGCTCACTGCATCTCACATGCTAAGTGAGCAAGTTATAATCTGAGCTAACCCCACTCCAACAGCAAACCTTGCCCTACCCAAGATGTGGCGTCTAAGCACCAGCTGGTCTACTCTTTACCAGAACTCTTGATGGAAGAGGCAGGCCAAGAACCTTAGTGACCCCTTCAGCTCTTTCCTATGGGCTGGTACCAGGTGATGGCCTTAGCAATCTTTACCTGATCTCTTGATGGTGGAGATAGTCCAAAAGCCTTTATGACCCCTTCCCTTCCCTTTCTGAACAAAAAGAATAATGAGACCTCCTCAGAGGTTCCATAGTGTAGCGGTTATCACGTCTGCTTTACACGCAGAAGGTCCTGGGTTTGACCCCCAGTGGAACCATTTTGTAACATGTGATCAGATATTGACTTTCAGAAAGTCAGAGTTTGGAACATCCCCCGCACAACACAAAGAGCCTTTAAAGTGGAAGTGAACTCCAAAGGCTGAAATTTGCTGTATTGTAGAGGACATTTACATATGTTAATTATTCCTAAGCAGAACCATGAAAAATGAATCTTTTGCCTTCAATTCCTCCTAAAAGCAGCAGGACACTTCCTGGTAGGCGATTGTGCCTCAGGTTACAGCCTCATAGCTGTGTGTCTGTAATGTGAGATCTAAGGTGCTCCTATTGTTACTTTGTATCACTTTATTTCATGTCTGAACAATATTTACAAGCACTGTTGCAGAAATATCAATATGCACTCATCAATCCGACTACCTTTCACATGCTAAGCAAGCACTCTACCATCTGAGATAATCCCTCCAGGTGGCAAACCTTTCCTTACCCAAGGTGTGGGGTCTAAACACCAGTTAAGCTACTCTTTACCAGAACTCTTGATGGAGGAGGCAGGCCAGGAACCTTAGGAACCCCTTGAGCTCTTTCTTATGGGCTGGTATCAGGTCATGGCCTTAAAAATCTTTACCTGATCTCATGATGGTGGAGACAGGCCAAGAACATTCATGACCCCTGGAGCTCATTGGTATTTAAGCCTTCTCTTTCTGAAAAGTAAGTTATTTGGACACCATTTCAGAGGTTCCATAGTGTAGCGGTTATCACATCTGCTTTACATGCAGAAGGTCCTGATTTTGAGCCCCAGTGGAGACATTTTGTAACATGAGATCAGATACTGACTTTCTGAAAGTCAGAGATTGGAACATCCCCCGCACAACACAATGGAAAGCCATAGAGCCTTTAAAGTGAAAGTGAACTGCAAAAATTGAAATTTGCTATATTGTAGGGGAAATTTACTTATGTTAATTATCCCTAAGAATTACCCTGAAAAATGTATATTTTGCCTTCAATTCCTCCTAAAAGTGACAGCGCACTTTCTGGTATGCAAGTGTGCCTGAGCACTCCTGTGGCTACAGCCTCATAGCTGTGTCTGTAGTGTGAGATCTAAGATGCTGCTACCTTTAACTAATAGTCTCAGGAGATTTGGAATAACATTTGTTGATGTCACCACAGGGGCGGGCTGACAACTCATGGGGCCCCCGGGCAATAGGGGATCATGGGACCCCTGTGTCCTTGCCCAAACTCAAAAAAGCCTATGAAAAAGGTACCAGGGGCATCTCATGGGGCCCCCTACTGACCCCAGGCCCTCGGGCAGTGCCCGAGTTTCCAAATGGTCAGTCCGCCCCTGTGTCACCATTGTGCTCTTCACTGTTCTCCTTGCTGGAGGCCCTTACATGAGAAAGCAAAGCCTTGCTTTTACTGTGATGTCCGCCTTCACACAGAGACACGTTGTAAAACAAGGCATGGTAAGTCAGTAATGAGGAAAAGATCAGATGCAAAAGGAGAAAGCGGACATTGATCCCAATTTAAAGGAAACAGAGAATGTGAGCATAGATCCCACTACCTCTTGCAAGCTAAGCTAGCGCTGTACCATGTGAACTAAGTCCCCCCTCCGGCAAACCTTTCCTTACCCAAGGTGTGGTGTCCAAGCACTAGTTAACCTACTCTTTAGCAGAACTCTTGATAGAGGAGGCAGAACTGGAACCTTAGGGACCCTCTTAGCTCTTTCCTATGGGTGGTATCAGGTCATCCCCACACAACACAATGGAAAGCCACAGAGCCTTGAAAGTGAAAGAGAACTCCAAAAATTTAAATTTGCTATATTGTAGGGGATATTTACATATGTTAATTATTCCTAAGCCGTATGCAGAAAAATGTATCTTTTGCCTTCAAATCCTACTAAAAAGTAGCAGGACGCTTCCTGTTAGGTGAGTGTGCCCGAGCCATCTGTGGCTACGGCCTCATAGCTGTGTGTCTGTAGTGTGAGATCTAAGGTGCTGCTGCCTCTGACAGCTAGTCTCAGGAGATTTGGAGTGAAATTTGTTGATGTCACCACTGTACTGCTCACGTCCAGGGGCGGACTGACCATTTGGCCTGGGGTCAGTAGGGGGCCCCATGAGATGCCTCTGGTACCTTTTTCATAGGCTTTTTTGAGTTTGGGCAAGGACACAGGGGCCCCATTATCCCCTATTGCCCAGGGGCCCCATGAGTTGTCAGTCTGCCTCTTCTAACGTCTCTCCTTGCTGGAGGTCCTTACATGAGGAAGCAAAGCTTTGCTTTTACTGTGATCGCCGCCTTCACACAGAGACATGATGTAAAACAAGACATGATAAGCCAGTAAGAATTGATCCCACTACCTCGAGCAACCTTAGCTAGCACTGTACCGTGTGAATTAAGTCCTCCAGGTGGCAAACCTTTCCTTACCCAAGGTGGGGCATCTAAGCACCAGTTAAGCTACTCTTTACCAGAACTCTTGATGGAGGAGGCAGGCCGGGAACCTTAGGGACCCCTTGATCTCTTTCCTATAAGCTGGTACCAGGTCATATCCCTTTGAATCTTTACCTGATCTCTTGATGGTTTAGACAGGCCAAGAACCTTCATGACCCCCTTGGACCTGTTGGTATTTAAACCTTCTCTCTCTGAAAAATAAGCTATTTGGATGTCTTTTCCGAGGTTCCATAATGTAGCGGTTATCACGTATGCTTTACACGCAGAAGGTCCTGGGTTCAAGCCCCAGTGGAACCATTTTCTAATGTGTGATCAGATGATGACTTTCTGAAAGTCAGAGTTTAGAACGTCCCCCGCACAACACAATGGAAAGCAATAGAGCCTTTAAAGTGAAAGTGAACTTCAAAATTTAAAATTTGCTTTATTGTAGGTGACATTTACATATGTTAATTGTTCATCAGCTGTACCCTGAAAATGTTATCTTGTGCCTTCAAATCCTCCTAAAAGTAGCTGGGCACTTCCTGGTAGGCGAGTGTGCCGAGTACTCCTATGGCTACAGCCTCATAGCTGTGTGTCTGCAGTGTGAGATCTAAGGTGCTGCTGCCTCTGACTTCTAGTCTCAGGAGATTTGGAGTGAAATTGTTTGATGTCACCTCTGTTCTCTTCTTCGGTCTCCTTGCTGAAGGCCTTTACATGAGAAAGTAATGGGAAAAAAGTTCAGCTGCAGAGAGACAAAAGGCAATACTTGTAACTAGTCCTTTGCCCTTTGCTGGCTTTTTCTTCAGCATGGCTACCAGAGTCTAGCTTGCATATTCTAGTTTTTATCTGCAAATGAATGAAATAAGTAGACAGAAAGGTAACACTGTCACTTTGTATCATGTCTGAAGGGGTCATGTCAAGGGGTCCCTAAGGTTCCTGGCCTGCCTCCTCCATCAAGAGTTCTGGTAAAGAGTACCTTAACTGGTGCTTAGATGCCATACCTTGGGTAAGGAAAGATCCATATTTTTCATAGCAGCTGCTTCTAAAAGCACTATATTCACACAGCAACTCTCAGCTATCATTTCAAAGGCCGGTAATTGTTGGCAAGTATGAGGGGGGGGAATCCACAGCAGAACAGGACTTACTACACACAGCCTGGAAACTTTCAGGAAGATTTTGTAGCATTCTAGACACACCCAGAGTACAAATCTGGTTCATTATGGATGTAAATGCTCCCAATCATGAGATAAAGAATAGCTTTTAACAACATTTGTTGTTTTCTTCTCTATTTTATCTTTTGCTCAAGTGATTTTTACGATTGTCCTTTCCTTTATTACAGCTTTAACACAAACAGAGAATGTGGTCATTGATCCCACCACGTCACACACACTGAGTACTCTACCACCTCTGTGACTTTCACACGGTAGCAACCCTTCCCTTCCCCAAGATGTGGCGTCTAAGCACCAGTTAAGCTACTCTTTACCAGAACTCATGATGGAGGAGGCAGTCCAGGAACCTTAGGGACCCCTTGAGCTCTTTTCTATGGGCTGGTACCAGGAAATGCCCCTTAGAATCTTTACCTGATATCTTGATGGCGGAGAAAAGCCAAGAACCTTCATGACCCCTGGAGCTCTTTGATGTTTACATCTTCCCTTTCTGAACAAAAAGAATATCTGAATGTTTTCACAGGTTCCATAGTGTAGTGGTTATCACGTCTGCTTTACACGCAGAAGGTCCTGGGTTCGATCCCCAGTGGAACCATTTTGTAATGAGATCAGATACTGACTTTCTGAAAGTCAGTGTTTGGAACGTCCCCCGCACAACACAATGGAAAGCCATAGAGCCTTTAAAGTGGAAGTGAACTCCAAAAATTTAAATTTTCTATATTGTAGGGAACATATACATATATTAACTGTTCCTCAGCAGTACCCTGAAAAATTTATAAAAATGTATATTCCTCCTAAAAGTAGCAGAACTGTCAGTAATGGACTCACCACTGGTGGTGGGACTCACCTGCCGTGTGGGCTGAAGTACCAGGGCTGGCCAGCGGGTGCTCTCAGCAGCCAGAAGCTCACTCCTGCAATCAAGTCATCACCTGAGGCTGATTGCAGGAGGTGTATTTAAGGAGTGGCCAGGCCTGCAGTCAGTGCCTTGGTGTATGTTTCCTATGAGCCCCTGTACCTGCATCCTGTCTGTTTCCTGCCTGATCCTGTTTCTGCTTTGATCCTGACTCTGAACGAACTCCACCTGTCCTGACCTCGGCTATTCCTGACCACTCTTCTGCCTGCTCCTTTGTGTCTTGTCTGCCCGATGGTTCCTGACCCGGCCTGCCTGACCACTCCACCTCACCGGCCCTGTCTGCTCTTGTCTGTGTAAATTCCGTTATCAGTTGGAGGTTTGGTTTTGTTATATTGTGTGTTTTATATTTGTGTATAACCTTTAATAAATTATATTGTTACACCATACTTGAGCCTGCGTTTCCCTGTGTCAGTTCACACATCTCTGGTCTTACCGGGAGCCCTGACAAGGACACTTCCTGGTAGGTGAGTGTTCCTGAGCCATCTGTGGCTACAACCTCATTATTATTATTATACAGTATTTATACAGCGCCAGAAAGGTTTGCTCAGCACTGTACATTATAGTGGGGGATGGAACATGAGACAATACAGTAACAAAACAATACACGAGGGGTTCGAGGGCCCTGCTCTTTCGAGCTTACAATCTAGGAGGGAGGGGATAGAGGTACAGGAGGAGATGGCTGTGGGGGATGGAGTGGTAGGAAGAGTGGAGGAGAATGGCTGTTAGGTGAGAGTGGGGTAGGCTTCCCTGAAGAGATGGGTTTTCAGGGTGTGCCTAAAGGTGAGGGGGGTAGGTGACTGATGGATTGGGGTAGTGAGTTCCAGAGGATGGGGGAAGTCCTGGAGAAGTCCTGCAGCCGGGCGTGGGAGGAGACCAGGGAGCTAGAAAGTAGGTCTTGTGAGGAGCGAAGAGTACGGTTGGGTGGTATTTGGGTATCAGGTCGGTGAGGTAGTTTGGGGCAGCGTTATGAATGGCTTTGTATGCCAATGTTAGTAGTTTGAATTTAATGCATTGGGCAATCGGAAGCCAGTGGAGGGAATGACAGAGGGGGGTGGCAGAAGCGGAGCGGTTGGTAAGGTGGATGAGTCTGGCCACTGAGTTCAGGGTAGACTGTAGCGGGGATAGCCTGTGTTGGGGTAGGCTGGTGAGGAGGGAGTTGCAGTAGTCCAGACGTGAGATAATCATAGCTGTGTGTCTGCAGTGTGAGATCTAAGGTGCTGCTGCCTCTTACTGCTGGTCTCAAATTTGGAGTCAAATTTTTTGGAAGTCATGACTGAGCTACTTACTGTTCTCCTTGTTGGAGGCCCTTACATGAGGAAGCAAAGCCTTGCTTTTACTGTGATGGTCACCTTCACACAGAGACACGGTGTAAAATAGGACATGGTAAGTCAGTAATGGGAAAAGATCAGCTGCAGGGAGACAAAAGGCAATACTGGTGACTAGTCCTTTGCCCTCTGCCGGCTTTTTCTTCAGTATGGCTACCAGAGTCCAGCTTGCATAGTCTAGTTTTGATCTGCAGAGGAATGAAACAAGTAGACACAAAAGTAACACTCTTACTTTGTATCACTTTATCTCATGTCTGAACAATATTTATAAACACTGTGCCAGAAAGATCCATATTTTTCATAGCAGCTGCTTCTAAAAATGCTGTATTCACACAGCAACTCCCAGCTATTTCAAAAGCCGGTAATTGATGGCAAGTATGAGGGGGTGGGGGGTGGTAATCACACAAGAACAGGATATACTACACGCAACCTGCGAACTCGGAGGAAGATTTTTCGGCATACTAGACACACCCAGAGTCCAAATCTGGATAATTATGGATACACATGCAATCAATTGTGTGATAAAGTCTAGTTAGATTATCCTTTGAAAACATTTTTTTTTCCAGTACTTCTCTTTCCCGCACTTGTCAATCATGGCCGGATCTAGGATGGGTGCTGGGGTGGGCTCCGCCCCCTCAGATTTCAGTTGGGCCCCTCAGACTGCTGAGTTCCCCCTCTCCCATCCCCACACACAGAGCTGGGACAAGGGAAAGGGAGCCTGGAGCAGAAAGTGACAGAAAGCCCGGAGGAGTGGTGCTGTGCTGTGCCCCCTCCTCCTGTCAGAACAGCTCTGCTCCATATAGCTGATGACGTGGGGTCACTCCATCCATCGGGCTCTACACAGTTTCATTACCTTCCCCTATCTCCTCCAAGGGCCACTTATCTCCCACAGCAGGACATGTGGGTAGGGGGCGGGTAATGAAACTGTGTACAGCCCGATGGTCGGAGCGATCCTGTGCCATCAGCTATATGGAGCAGCGCTGTTCTGACAGGAGGAGAGGGCAGAGTGCTGCACAGCATGAACCTCTGGACCAGGGGTGGACTGACAACTCATGGGGTCCCCTGTGCAATAGGGGATCATGGGGCCCCTGTGTCCTTGCCCACACCCAAAAAAGCCTACGAAAAAGCCAATGAAAGGTACCAGGGGCATCTTATGGGGCCCCCTACTGACCCCGGGCCCTCGGGCAGTGCCCGAGTGCTTGAATGGTCAGTCCGCCCCTGCTCTGGACTGTAAGTTGGGAGGATGGGGGTGGGGGATCTTACAGGCAAATTGTACATAATGAAGGGGGAGGTGTGGGGGGAAACAGTCATTCATGCTTGGGATGAGAGAGGGCTATTTGTGCTGGGGAGAATTTTTGTGTCTATTTGTGCTAAGAGGGTCAGGGGATTTGGGCTAAGAGGGGGCGGAAGATTTGGGCTAAGAGGGGGCTGAGGATTTGGGCTAGGAGGGGGTGGAATATTTGGGCTAAGAGGGGGTGGTAGATTTAGGATAAGAGGGGGCTGAGGATTTGGGCTATGAGGGGGTAGAATATTTGGGCTAAGAAGGGGCGGAGGATTTAGGATAAGAGGTGACAGAGGATTTGGGCTAAGATGGGCGGAAGATTTGGAAAGGGAAAGGATCTGTGCTGGGAAGGGTACCTTGGCAGGGGAGATTTGTGCTAGAAGGGGAGATTGGGTAGATTTGTGCTAGGAGGGGGATTAACAGGGGATTTGTGCTATAAGGGGGGATTTGGGGGATTTGTACTAGGAGGGGGGATTTGTGCTAGGAGAAGTGGATTAGCGGGGGATTTGTGTTAGATGGGGGGATTTTTAAATAGTTACATAGTTTGGCTGAAAAAAGACAAAAGTCCATCCATTTCAACCATTAAAAAAAAAAAGTTATAATCTTATATCCACAGTTGATCCAGAGGAAGGCAAAACAACCCCAGAAAAACGTGATGTAATTTGCTCCTGCTGGGAAAAAATTCCTTCCTGATCCCCCGAGAGGCAATCGGATATTCCCTGGATCAACTTTACCTATAAATGTTAGTATCCAGTTATATTCTGTGTATCCAAGAAAGAATCCAGGACTTTTTTAAAGCAATCAACTGAGCTGACCAGAACCAACTCTTGAGGGAGTCTATTCCACATTTTCACAGCTCTCACTGTGAAGAAACCTTTCCGTGTTCGGAGATTAATTTTCTTTTCCTCCAGACGTAAAGAGTGCCCCCTTGTCCTCTGTGATGATCTCAGGGTGAATATCTCTACACCGAGTTCACTATATGAACCACTGATGTATTATACATAGAAATCATACCCCCCCCTTATGTATTATACATGGAGATCATATCCCCCCTTATGTATTATACATGGAGATCATATCCCCCCTTATGTATTATACATGAAGATCATATCCCCCTTATGTATTATACATGGTCATCATATCCCCTCTTATGTATTATATATGGTCATCATATCCCCCCTTATGTATTATACATGGAGATCATATCCCCCCTTATGTATTATACATGGAGATCATATCCCCCCTTATGTATTATACATGGAGATCATATCCCCCTTATGTATTATACATGGAGATCATATCCCCCCTTATGTATTATACATGGTGATCATATCCCCCCTTATGTATTATACATGGAGATCATATCCCCCCTTATATATTATACATGGAGATCATATCCCCCCTTATGTATTATACATGGAGATCATATCCCCCCTTATGTATTATACATGGAGATCATATCCCCCCTTATGTATTATACATGGAGATCATATCCCCCCTTATGTATTATACATGGAGATCATATCCCCCCTTATGTATTATACATGGAGATCATATCCCCCCTTATGTATTATACATGGAGATCATATCCCCCTTATGTATTATACATGGAGATCATATCCCCCCTTATATATTATACATGGAGATCATATCCCCCCTTATGTATTATACATGGTCATCATATCCCCCCTTATGTATTATACATGGAGATCATATCCCCCTTATGTATTATACATGGAGATCATATTCCCCCTTATGTATTATACATGGAGATCATATCCCCCCTTATGTATTATACATGGAGATCATACCCCCCCCTTATGTATTATACATGGAGATCATATCCCCCCTTATGTATTATACATGGTGATCATATCCCCCTTATGTATTATAAATGGTCATCATATCCCCCCTTATGTATTATACATGGAGATCATATCCCCCCTTATGTATTATACATGGTGATCATATCCCCCTTATGTATTATACATGGTCATCATATCCCCCTTATGTATTATACATGGAGATCATATCCCCCCTTATGTATTTATACATGGTGATCATATCCCCCCCTTATGTATTATACATGGAGATCATATCCCCCTTATGTATTATACATGGAGATCATATCCCCCTTATGTATTTATACATGGAGATCATATCCCCCCCTTATGTATTATACATGGAGATCATATCCCCCCCTTATGTATTATACATGGAGATCATATCCCCCTTATGTATTATACATGGAGATCATATCCCCCCTTATGTATTATACATGGAGATCATATCCCCCCTTATGTATTATACATGGAGATCATATCCCCCCTTATGTATTATACATGGAGATCATATCCCCCTTATGTATTATACATGGAGATCATATCCCCCCTTATGTATTATACATGGAGATCATATCCCCCCTTATGTATTATACATGGAGATCATATCCCCCCTTATGTATTATACATGGAGATCATATCCCCCTTATGTATTATACATGGAGATCATATCCCCCCTTATTGGGGGGATTTGTGCTAGAAAGGGGGATTGGAGAGGTTTGTGCTAGGAGGGGGGATTAGTGGGTTGATTTGTGCCAGAACAGGGATTGGGGGGGATTGGATTTGTGCTAGGAGGTGGTGAAGGAATTTGGGTTAAGAGGCGGGACTTGGGGTGAATTTGCGCTAGGAGGGGGGATTTGTGCTAGAAGGGGGGATGGGGGGATTTACGCTAACAAAAAGAATTTTGGGGAGATTTGTGCTTGGATGGGAAATTTGAGGGGAAAGTGGAATGTGCATGGAGGGGTGATTTTTGGGTGATGGAGATTTGTGCTTGGAGGGGGGAACTAGGGGCATTGGAGGTGGGATTGGGGTCAAAGATTTGTGCTAGGACGGGGGTTTATACTGGGGGGAGGGGGAATTTTTGCATTGTTGTTTGGGGAGAATTTTGGCTTGCATACAGAAGTTATGCTTGGGGGGAGCGTGCTGATTAGTGCTTTTTTTTTGAGGGGGAGGGATTTATGCTGAGGCAGGATGCTCACACATGGGGGGGGGGGGGGCTTAGTTTTTCATCTTCGTTCTGGGAGCTAGATGACCTTGTCCTGGCACTATGCACAGGGCAGTCAATAGATCTCCTCCTCCCCACACAGCACAGAGCTGAGCTCAGATTCCTTTTCAGACACAGCCTCAATCTGAAAACTATAGCTGGCTGCTAAGTTGCAGTTCTGACCCTGTCCTCTTCTCTTGTGACCCCTGTCCTCCATCCTACTGACCCTTGTCCTCTACCCTGCTGACCTTCTGTACCCTGCCCTGCTGACCCCTGTCCTCCATCCTGCTGACCCCCATACACTGCCCTTCTGACCGCTGTCCTCTGTTACTGCTGACCCCTTTTCTCTGCCCTGCTGGCCCCCTTTTTTTGCCCTACTGTCCTGTATTCTGCCCTACTACCCTGTCTTTGCCCTGATAACCCCCACCACCCTGCTGACCCCTGTTATCTCTTTCTGTTGACCCCTGTCCTTTGCCCTGCTGACCCCTAGCTTCTGCCCTACTGAACCCCTGTATACTGCCCTACTGACTCTTGTACACTCCCCTGGTGACCTCCCATCCTCTGCCTGTTGACCCCTATCATGTACCCTACTAAACTCCTGTATACTGCCCTACTGACCATTGTACACTCCCCTGCTGACCTCCCATCCTCTGCCTGCTGACCCCTATCATGTACCCTACTAAACTCCTGTATACTGCCCTACTGACCATTGTACACTCCCCTGCTGACCTCCCATCCTCTGCCTGCTGACCCCTATCCTGTACCCTACTAAACTCCTGTATACTGCCCTACTGACCATTGTACACTCCCCTGCTGACCTCCCATTCTCTGCCTGCTGACCCCTATCCTGTACCCTACTAAACTCCTGTATACTGCCCTACTGACTATTGTACACTCCCCTGCTGACCTCTCATACTCTGTCCTGCTGCCCCCCTGTGCACTGCCCTGTAACCCCAGTATACTGTCTTGATAACCCCTGTAAACTGCCCTACAAACTAATGGCCTCTGAACTCTGCTCTACAAACTGCTTTCCCTATCTCTCTGCCCTGCTGCCCCCCTGTACACTGCCCTACTGACTTCTCTACACTGCCCTGTGGACCTTGCATCCCCTGCCCCCCTGATGTTTTTTACTGCACCCCCACATTAGACAGGCTAGATCCAGCCCTGTTGTCAATCGATTTTGATTTGTACAATTGTCTTTTTATACACAGCTCAAAAAAATTATAGGAAAACTCTGAAAACACATAAATGGGGAAAAATCTTATGTTTGATATCTATACTGATATGGACTGGATAATGTGTTAGGAACGTGAGGATGCCCCTAAGCAGTACGCTGAAAAATAAATATTTTGCCCTCAATTCCATCTAGAGGTAGCAGGGCACTTCCTGGTAGGTGAGTGTGCCCGAGCACTCCTGTGGCTACGGCCTCATAGCTGTCTGTCTGCAGTGTGAGATCTAAGGTGCTGCTGTCTCTGATTGCTAGTCTCAGGAGATTTGGAGTTACATTTTTGGAAGCCACCACTGAGCTGCTCACCGGTCTCCTTGCTGGAGGCTCTGACATGAGGAAACAAAGCCTTGCTTTTACTGTGATGGTAACTGTCAGGAACAGTAACTAGTCTGTTGCTTTCTGCCGGCTTTTTCTTCAGCATGGCTGCCAGAGTCTAGCTTGCATAGTCTAGTTTTGATCTGCAGATGAATGAAACAAGTAGACACAAAAGTAACGCTCTTACTTTGTATCACTTTATATCATGTCTGAACAATGTTTATAATCAATGGGCCAGAAAGATCCATATTTTTCATAGCCGCTGCTTCTAAAAACGTTGTATTCACACAGCGACTCCCAGCTATCATTTCACAAGCCAGTAATTGTTGGTAAGTATGAGGGGAGAAGCTGCAGCAGAACAGAATGTACTATACACAACCTGCAAATTCTGATTTTTAGGCATAATAGACACACTCAGTGTCTAAATCTGGCTAATTATGGATGTACATGCAATCAATTGTGAGATAAAACCTAGTTAGATTAGCCTTTAACAACTTTTTTCTCTAGTTTACTTTTGTTTCCTGGAATTATCAATGGATTTTGATTTGTACAATTGTCTTTTCTATTACTACAGCTTTTAAGCAATTGGAGAATGTGTCCATCAGTTGCATGGCAAGCAAGTGCTCTACCATCTGAGCTAATGTGCCCTGATGGCAAGCCTTTCCTTACCCAAGGTGTGGCATCTAGGCATCAGCTGGTCTACTCTTTACCTGAACTCTTGATGGAGGAGGAGGATCTGGAACCTTGGGAACCCCTTGAGCTCTTTCCTATGGGCTGGTACCAAGTCATGTCCCTTAGAATCTTTACCTGATCTCTTGATGGTGGAGGCAGGTCAAGAACCTTATAGACCCCTTCAGCTCTTTCCTACGGGCTGGTACCAAGTCATGATCTTTAGAATCTTTACCTGATTTCTTGATGTTGGAGGCAGGTCAAGAACCTTATAGACCCCTTCAGCTCTTTCCTACGGGCTGGTACCAAGTCATGTCCCTTAGAATCTTTACCTGATCTCTTGATGGTGGAGGCAGGTCAAGAACCTTATAGACCCCTTCAGCTCTTTCCTATGGGCTGGTACCAAGTCATGACCCTTAGAATCTTTACCTGATCTCATGATGGTGGAGACAGATCAAGAACCCTATAGACCCCTTCAGCTTTTTCCTATGGGCTGGTACCAAGTCATGCCCAAGGGCTGACTGACCATTTGCAAACTCGGGCACTGAGATGCCCCTGGTACCTTTTTCATAGGCTATTTTGAGTTTGGGCAAGGACACAGGGGCCCCATGATCCCCTATTGCCCGGGGGCCCCATGAGTTGTCAGTCCGCCCCTGGTCATGCCCCTTAGAATATTTACCTGATCTCTTGATGGTTGAGATAGTCCAAGAACCTTCATTACCCCCTGGACCTCATTGGTGTTTACACCTTTCCTTTCTTTAAAATAAGCACTTCAAGGACATTTGCAGAGGTTCCATAGTGTAGCGGTTATCACATCTGCTTTACACGCAGAAGGTCCTGGGTTCGACCCCCAGTGGAACCATTTTGTAACATGAGATCAGATACTGACCTTCTGAAAGTCAGAATTTAGAAAGTCCCCTGCACAACACAATGGAAAGCAAAAGAGCCCTTAAAGTGGAAATGAACCCCAAAAGTTTAATTTAGCTATATTGTAGAGGACATTTACATATGTTGATTGTTCCTAAGCACTACCCTGAAAAATGTATAATTTGCCCTCAATTCCTCCTAAAAGTAGCAGGCCCTTCCTGGTAGGTGAGTGTGTCTGAGCCATCTGTGGCTACGGCCTCATAGCTGTGTGTCTGTAGTGTGAGATCTAAGGTGCTGCTGCCTCTGACTGCTAGTCTCAGGAGATTTGGAGTTAAATTTGTTGATGTTACCACTGTGCTCTTCACTGGCCTCCTTGCTGGATAAAGCAAAGTCTTGGTTTTACTGTGATGTCCGCCTTCACACAGAGACACAGTGTAAAAAAAAGCACGGTAAATCAGAAGTGGGGAAAAGATCAGCTGCAAATAGAGAATGCAGGCATCGATCCAGCTTTAAAGAAAATAGAGAATGTGGGAATTGATCCCGCTACCTCTTGCATGCTAAACTAGTGCTATACTATGAGAACTTTGTGCCCCTGATGGAAAATCTTTCCTTACCCTTACTTTGTATCATGTCTGAACAATGTTTATAAACACTGTGCCAGAAAGATCCATATTTTCCATAGCAGCTGCTTCTAAAACTGCTGCATTCACACAGCGACTCCCAGCTATCATTTCATAAGCCAGTAACTGTAGGCAAGTGTGGGGGGAGAAACCGCAGCAGAACAGGATAGACTAAACACAACCTGCAAACTCTGATGAAGATTTTTAGGCATACTAGACATATCCAGCATCCAAATCTGGTTCATTAGGGATGTACAAGCAATCAATTGTGAGATGAAGCCTAGTTAGATTAACCATTAACAACTCTTTTTTTGTCTAGTCTACTTGTGTTTCTTGCAATTGCCAATGGATTTTTATTTGTATAATTGTCTTTTATATTACTACAGATTTTAAGCAATTGGAGAATGCTGCCATCAATCCCCCCACTTTGTGCATGACAAGCAAGTGCTCTACCATCTAAGCTAAATTACCTTTATGGCAAACCTTTCCTTACCCAAGGTGTGGTGTTTAAGCACCAGCTGGTCTACTCTTTACCTGAACTCTTGATGGAGGAGGCAGGCCTGGAACCTTAGGAACCCCTTGAGCTCTTTCCTACGGGCTGGTACCTAGTCATGACCCTTAGAATCTTTACTTGATCTCTTGATGGTGGAGGCAGGTCAAGATCCTTATAGACTCCTTCAGCTCTTTCCTATGGGCTGGTACCAAGTTATGACCTTTAGAATCTTTACCTGATCTCTTGATGGTGGAGGCAGGTCAAGAATCTTATAGACCCCTTCAGCTCTTTCCTACGGGCTGGTACCAAGTCATGACCCTTAGAATCTTTACCTGATCTCTTGATGGTGGAGGCAGGTCAAGAACCTTATAGACCCCTTGAGCTCTTTCCTACGGGCTGGTACCAAGTCATGACCCTTAGAATCATTACCTGATCTCTTGATGGTGGAGGCAGGTCAAGAACCTTATAGACCCCTTCAGCTCTTTCCTACGGGCTGGTACCAAGTCATGACCCTTAGAATCTTTACCTGATCTCTTGATGGTGGAGGCAGGTCAAGAACCTTATAGACCCTTTCAGCTATTTCCTACGGGCTGGTACCAAGTCATGACCCTTAGAATATTTACCTGATCTCTTGATGTTGGAGGCAGGTCAAGAACCGTATAGACCCCTTGAGCTCTTTCCTATGGGCTGGTACGAAGTCATGGCCCTTAGAATCTTTACCTGATCTCTTGATGGTGGAGGCAGGCCAAGAACCTTCATGACCCCTGGAGCGCTTTGGTGTTTAAACCTTCCCTTTCTTAAAAATAAGCAATTTAGGTACATTTTTAGAGGTTCCATATGTAGTAGTTATCATATCTGCTTAACATGCAGAAGGTCCTGGCCTCAAGCCCCAGTGGGACCATTTTGTAATATGAGATCAGATACTGACTTTCTGAAAGTCTTAGTTTGAAACTTCCCCCACACAACACAAAGGAAAGCCATAGAGCCTTGAAAGTGGAAGTGAACTCCAAAAATTTAAATTTGCTGTACTGTAGGGGATATTTACATATGTTAATTGTTCCTCAGCAGTACCCTGAAAACTGTATTTTTTGCCTTCAAATCCTCCTAAAAGTAGTAGGGCACTTCCTTGTATGCGAGTGTGCCCAAGCCACCTGTGACTACAGCCTGATAGCTGTATTTCATTAGCCCCACCTGGGACTTTTTCCTGATACTTCTTTTTTTAAATCCTAAACTTTCATGAAAGCTAAATATGTTTTTAATGCTTCTGAGCACAAGGTTCCAGGTGGGTATTCACATTGGTCTATTCAGATGAATATATCTTCATCAATGTTAGATTTTATGAGAGTGCCACTAATGTTTTATTTTGGGATCGGAGGATGGTTTGAGACAAATAGGATTTTGTAGCAATCACCCCTTGTCTAGCAATGTACATATATAAGTTCTGCTGATGCATTTCGAAGGGAGTCCCTTCTTCCTCAGAGCTCTGAGGAAGAAGGGACTCCCTTCGAAACGCGTCAACGGAACTTTTGAGAGTCTCCCCCCCTTGATGTGACTCGCACTGGTCTTGCACTTTAATGCTCCTTTGAGGATCTTACAGGCTTGTTTTACTGCTTTGTTTATGAGTATATATCTCATTTTAATAAAATCACAGTTTTGTATTGAGGTAATGCGCAAGGTTGGGGCGCTTTTTGTTTCACTTTGCAGTACTGGTCGGGCTTCTCCAGCCTTGTTAAGAGCTGCACAACTTTTGATCCATTGGTGGACGAATTTCCATAAGTGGTCCATCCAACCACCCACCCTTGATCTGGGTCCCTGAGCGCAGGAGGTGCTGTTTCTATTTCCATATTTATAAGTGGCATGATAATCAAGGGTTTAATAGAAGCCTTGAGCTTGGTGAACTTTCAGATAAAAGCGATTCTCGTGGTTCTAGAGCTGCCCAATAAATTTTATGTGGCTTTGAAAGTGTTCCTGGTGGTTCCAGGGTTCTGCTGTTTCTCTTGGCAGCCCAAGACCGTGAAAAACTGATTCTGCAGTTAGACCAAGAGGTGATCGGAGATCATTTCTCCCTGCAGCTAATTTTTTCCTCATTACTGGCTTACCATACCTTGTTCTGCACTGTGTCTCTAGGTGGAGGTGGCCATCTTGGTAGAGGAGCAGGGGTTTGCTTCCTCTGATGACTCATGGGCTAAAACTCAAGAAGCAGCAGAAACAGAAAAGGAAACACAGTTCTAAAGAATGAATGAAGGAGAAGCAGGGTGATCCTTATACTGCAGGTCATCAGATACAGCTTCCTCTTCAGCACTGAGAACAGTAAGCAACACATTAGTGAGTTCATGAATTTTTTCTTAAAATTATTATTATTATTTATTATTATACAGGATTTATATAGCGCCAACAGTTTGCTCAGCGCTTTAAAATATAAACTGGTGAGGCTTAGAGGTAGCAGTGCCTCAGATGATCTAACACTGAAGCTACAGAGCTGGAGTGACCAGGCACATGATGTGCACTGCTATTTTCGAGGGTGAATTCAAGATAAAAGATACAAATTTTCTGGTTACTACTTGGTACAATTAAGATTTCCAGATGTTCCCTATAATATAGAAAATCTTCATTTTTCGAGTTCAAGTCTACTTCAACCCACCAGGTGGCGATACCACATCGTCATCTATTTAGTCCTAGCCTTCGCTATAAAAGGATACGAAAGCTACAAGACCAAGACGGGATTCTATTTTTATGCCTGTTTTGCATTTCTCATACTTCATATTCCCATGAGAACTTTTAAATGCAAGACTGCACATCTGGTGCCCCACAAGCTCAAGGACACCCTCTCATTTCTGAACCACTTTTGAACAGTCTCAGAAATAAATGTTGGGAGAAAATAGGATGCAAAAAGGATTGTGAGATGTCCTTACTATATATTTTATTTTTATATGAAACTTGAAGTGACACACTTCTCAAAAAAATGATCAGCCTAATTTAAAGGCAGGACATACATTATTCATTTTTTGAAAGAGAAAAAATGTATACAATTTGCCCATCCTCACATTGGATATGGATTGGGAGAATCACTCCCACCCAGGGGCGGACTGACAACTCATGGGGCCCCCGGGCAATAGGGGATCATGGGGCATCTGTGTCCTTGCCCAAACTCAAAAAATCCTATGAAAAAGGTACCAGGGGCATCTCATGGGGCCCCCTACTGACCTCGGGCCCTCGGGTTTTCAAATGGTCAGTCCGCCCCTGCTCCCACCATACTATTGTGTTCTGATGGCAGGCAGACTTCTCCGCTGTCAGAATACACTGTCGCCGGCGGCACTGATCGATTGGGAAAAAACCCGAAAGGCTAGTTCTACAGAAGTCAACTGGTAGATTGACTTCTTTACGACTAGACTGCCCATGGGTGGATCAAAATTCATCTGGTTCCTGCTGAACTGGTTGAATTTCTATCCTTATAAATATAATGTGAAAATGATATAGGTATAATGTAAAACCAAAACCACCCTTGCTCCTACACCAATTCCAAATTGGAAAAAAAACTTTCAACCCCCTGAAAGCTTAAACTCAAATCAATAGATCCAAACAGGAATCTACCCTCTTTCAATAAATCTACTATATATGTGACAACAAAATATTCCCCATATACTTTCTACAAAATCATAAATCCAGTGTCTCTGTGATTTAAATCCAATAATATAAAGTCCAGTGTCTCAATAACGAAAAAATATATAAAAAAAAAAAAAAATTAAAAATTAAAAAATAAAGATAAAAATAAAAATAAAATAAAAAGAAATGAAAAAATGTCTATTTCTTGCAGTGTTGATTGTTGTGAAGAACCAACAGTAGATGAAACTCACGCCTTTTGTATATATATATAACTGGAAATCCTCCAAAGAAGCTTTATCCTCCTCTCCTCCTTCGCTTCCTGTTAGGATGATCTTACCATGCCTTCCACATCCATAGGTTTATAAAATATAACGTACCTCCATGTATGTTTCAAGTTTTAATGAATCCACTTGTATAAGGAGTTGAAAACATAGGCATATAAATAGTATAATCAATTTTGGACAAGCCCCACTGAGTGGGGATTACCAGGCAGTTCCCACAGTTCCCATGCAGTCCACTCTCAAGTGTCCAGTGATTCCTCAACAAAGATGGCCGCTGCGACACTTCCGGTTCCTGCTCCTTGCGTATGACGTCACTTCCTCTTGACGCGTTTCGTCACATCCGGGACTTAGTCATAAGAGAGATAGACGTCCTGACACCTGGCCACAATAAATACTGCTCCTCCACTAATTGACGATACTCCGATCGCCATATTGGAAAAGGGAAACATCGCCCTTACTAAACTGCACAGCCGCACAGCTTACTCCCAGGAAATAAACTCCCTGTACATACAAGAGCCAGGAACGTATCTAGTGGGATCTCACAGCCACACATCCTCCTAACAGGAAATGGGCTCCCTATACACATAAGAACTGGGAACATATCTAATGGAATCGCATACATTATAGGGGCTGTTTTCATACTCTAGATACAAAAATTATATTAATATATATATTAATTACACAGTAAATAAAATAATAAGTTAAAACCTGAATAAAACAATTAATTAATAACCCTTACTTTCTATATGCCCTAGCAGACATTTATTGTATTATATATCTAATGATAGCTACTCCCCTAGCACCACCTGCTGGTCATAATAAATATTGCTATTTTATAATATCCTACCAAATTACACATACAGTTGATTTTAAGTATCAATTAATTCTTATTTAATCTAAAATAGTTAATACAGCTAGAAGAATATTTATTTCAAGATATTTATATGATTAAGATAAATAAAATTGTAACAAAGACATTTATTAAAATTTAAAATTATTAAAAATTAGAAATAAAACAATTAAGGTCTAAATCCACATTTAATCCTCTAGGTCTAAGTGTTCTTAATTGGAATATCCAAAATGTTTCATTTTGCGATAAAATTTTAATTTTATCACTCCCTCTCCAGTGAGCTTCTATGGAATCAATCCCACAGAATTTCAGGGTTCCTGGATCACAATTATGGATATCCCTAAAATGTCTGGAAAGGCAGTGGTCTTTTTTACCTTTTTTAATATTGTTCACGTGTTCGCTCAATCTTTTATGAAGGGGTCTTGACGTTCTGCCCACATATTGTAAGTGGCATGGACATTCTAATACGTATGTAACAAATGTCGACTTGCAGGAAATAAACTTCTTAATTTCAAAGCTCTTTCCTGTATTCTGGGAAGTAAATTCTTTAATCGATCTGTTACGAATACCTGTTATTTTACATATGGAACATTTTTTACAGGGGTAAAAACCTTTAAGATCACACATGTTCAACTTCTTTTTCATGGGGGGAGAGATGACATTTTTTACTAAAATATCCCTTAGATTGTTCGTTCTCTTATAAATAAAAGTAGGCTTCTCCGGTATTATCTGGCCCAAGATTCTATCCTTTTTTATGATTGGCCAGTGTTTTTTAATGATAGATTCAATCTCTTTATATTGGCAATTATATCTCGATATAAACGCATAATCCACCCTTTTATTTCTCTCTTTTATTTGTTTAGATTGGTACCTCACTTTCTGATCTCCAATATAATTTTTGCTAATTTCATACCTAATTTTTTCCAACTTCGTGGGATCATATCCTTTTTGGACAAACCTGTCCTTAATTAGCTCTGATTGTTCTATATAATCCTTCAGTCTAGAGCAATTACGCATAATTCTAACAAACTGGCTTTTGGGTATACCATTAATCCAGATAGGGTGGTGACAGCTATTCGTTGGTATGAAGCCATTCCTGTCTGTATCCTTGAAATATGTTTTAGTAAAAAGAGAGTCATTATCTTTAAAAATATTAAGATCTAAAAAATTAATTGACTTAAAATCCACCGTAAACGAAAAGCCTAAATTATATTCATTATTCTCCAAGGTTAAAAAGAATTCTTTTAATGATTGTAAGGAACCTTCCCACATCATCAAAATATCATCAATATAGCGTTTCCACAGTATGAGTTCCTTCCTTCTATTTTTAAAAATGTCCTTCTCCTCCCATTTAGCTAAAAATATATTGGCAAAGCTGGGCGCAAACTTTGCGCCCATTGCAACCCCTTTTTTTTGTATAAAAAATTCTCCATTATACCAAAAATAGTTTTTGTCTAAACAGAATTCCAGTAGCTGAATAATAAACTTTCTCTGCTTAATATGTAGGTCAGAGAAGTTTTTTAAGGCCCATTTTATGGCTTTCATGCCATCATTATGTCTGATATTTGTGTATAGAGCGTTGACATCAATAGTAACTAGCAGAGTTTCCTTAGTAATTTTCATTTTATTTACTAAATTAATGACATCACTACTGTCCTTTAAATATGAAGGCATTTGTGTCACTATCGGCTGCAAATAAAAATCAATGTATTCTCCCGTTCTTGAATGTAGAGAACCAATCCCATTGATTATTGGTCTACCCGGGGGATTGGTCAAATTTTTATGAATTTTAGGTAAAAGGAGCAGTGGAGGAGCAGTATTTATTGTGGCCAGGTGTCAGGACGTCTATCTCTCTTATGACTAAGTCCCGGATGTGACGAAACGCGTCAAGAGGAAGTGACGTCATACGCAAGGAGCAGGAACCGGAAGTGTCGCAGCGGCCATCTTTGTTGAGGAATCACTGGACACTTGAGAGTGGACTGCATGGGAACTGTGGGAACTGCCTGGTAATCCCCACTCAGTGGGGCTTGTCCAAAATTGATTATACTATTTATATGCCTATGTTTTCAACTCCTTATACAAGTGGATTCATTAAAACTTGAAACATACATGGAGGTACGTTATATTTTATAAACCTATGGATGTGGAAGGCATGGTAAGATCATCCTAACAGGAAGCGAAGGAGGAGAGGAGGATAAAGCTTCTTTGGAGGATTTCCAGTTATATATATATACAAAAGGCGTGAGTTTCATCTACTGTTGGTTCTTCACAACAATCAACACTGCAAGAAATAGACATTTTTTCATTTCTTTTTATTTTATTTTTATTTTTATCTTTATTTTTTAATTTTTAATTTTTTTTTTTTTTATATATTTTTTCGTTATTGAGACACTGGACTTTATATTATTGGATTTAAATCACAGAGACACTGGATTTATGATTTTGTAGAAAGTATATGGGGAATATTTTGTTGTCACATATATAGTAGATTTATTGAAAGAGGGTAGATTCCTGTTTGGATCTATTGATTTGAATTTCTATCCTTGTATGGCCGGCTTTCTGTTGCATATAATTAAAAAGTAACGCCTATGCAGTTCATAAGTAAACTTATAAATACTTCATATATATATGTAGCAGGGGCGGACTGACAACTCATGGGGCCCCCGGGCAATAGGGGATCATGGGGCCCCTGTGTCCTTGCCCAAACTCAAAAAAGCCTATGAAAAAGGTACCAGGGGCATCTCATGGGGCCCCCTACTGACCCCGGGCCCTCGGGCAGTGCCCGAGTTTCCAAATGGACAGTCCACCCCTGGTATGTAGTGACACTGACCCTAGCAAAAGGCAAAACTAGTGAAAAACAGTCAGAAAAGATGAGAAGGGAAAAAAATGTCAGTGGCCTCCACCTATAAAACCATTCCTGTTTTGGGGGTCTCATTGTTGCCTATGTAGTGCACCTGTTGTTAATTTCATTGACACCAAAACAGCTGAAACTGATTAACAAAGCCCTGTGCTACTTAGCTGACCAGATCAATAGCCCTGGAGTTTCATTGACTTGATACTATACTCCAAATAATAAGTCTTCCTTTAATTTTTTTGAGCAGTGTGTGTGTATATACAGGCCATTTGGAAACTCGGGCACTGCCTGAGTGCCCGGGGTCAGTAGGGGGCCCCATGAGATGCCCCTGGTACCTTTTTCATAGGCTTTTTTGCGTTTGGGCAAGGACACAGGGGCCCCATGATCCCCTATTGCTGGGGGCCCCATGAGTTGTCAATCCGCCCCTGTGTATATATATATATATATATATATATATATATATATATATATATCCAATTTATAGCACCTTGTAAATTTATTAAGAGAGTTGAAAACTCATAAATATCAAAATAACAATGTTTTGGACCTGTTAAGATCCTTCATAAGGCATTTACAAATTTACATTTACAAGGTGCTATAGATTGGACTTTTTTCCGTTTGTCTATATATTGGAGTTCGGGTGATCTCCATTGTCTGCTCTGCACCTGAAGGAGTTCCAGCTGGAAAAATAAAAATAAAAGCAGCTACAAAAACTGTATCTGCTGACTTTTAAAATACAGCTACTTACCGGTCCCTCGGTCCAGCGGTGTCCTCACTATCGCTGGTTTCACCAGCCGTCTTCTCTCCCTGGCGCCGGCATCTTTAGTGTGGGCCCCCAGCTGTGACAGCTTGCGGCTTCACAGCCGGGTGCCCACTGCGCAAGTGCGAGAAGCGCTGCGCTTTGTGAATGGCCCCGTAGTCTTCTGGAACCTGTCACGTGTCCCACAAGACTACAGGGGAAGAGGGGGGGGGGCAACTTTTGCTTCCGATCGCTTAGGCGATTGGAGTGGAAGTGGGAGCGGGTACCTGTCAAATTCGGGTACCCGCTCCCCAAAGGTGCCAATCCTTAATGGGGAGCGGGGGACAAAGCATTAAAGCGGAACTTCCCTTCTTGGGTGGAGCTCCGCTTTAAGTTCCATGCTGGGTGTGTGAAAAGCATCAGATGCCGTGGTGTAAAGCACGTCGCCACTGGACTCTAGAGCAGTGGAGACGTGTTCTCTGGAGTGACCAATCACACTTTTCTGTCTGTCAATCCGATGGTTGTATCTGGGTTTGGCGGTTGGCAGGAGAACGGTACTTGCCTGACTGCACTGTGCCAAGTTCAATGTTTGGTGGAGGGGGGATTATGGTGTGGGGCAGGGGCGGACTGACAACTCATGGGGCCCCCGGGCAATTAGGGGATCATGGGGCCCCTGTGTCCTTGCCCAAACTAAAAAAAAGCCTATGAAAAAGGTACCAGGGGCATCTCATGGGACTGACCCCGGGCCCTCGAGCAGGGCCCGAGTTTCCAATTGGTCAGTCCGCCCCTGCACAAGATAAAAATTTTGTGCTTGTCCCTTCAAATAATTGTGCATGATCGGCTCTCGTAAGCTTTGTAACGATCACTCTGAAACAGGGGCGGACTGACAACTCATGGGGCCCCCGGGCAATAGGGGATCATGGGGCCCCTGTGTCCTTGTCCAAACTCAAAAAAGCCTATGACAAAGGTACCAGGGGTATCTCATGGGGCCCCCTACTGACCTCGGGCCCTCGAGCCCGAGTTTCCAAATGGTCAGTCCGCCCCTGCTCTGAAAACATTTTTGTTGTGTATCAGGCATGACAAAAAGGAGGGATAACCGACTGTGCAAGGATGGCAAGACTGAAATGTATGCTAAACACCAGACAGATATAAAAGATACAAATGTAGCTTTGTAATCATCATCATTATATCATTACATGCATTTTTAATTGCAAGCAGTGTAAGCACCTGAATGTGACCTGGTGTCAGCCTCTTCTGTTGTACAGCAGGGCTGGAGTGGAAGAGAATGAAGCAGCACAATAAGCCAGTCAGTTCATGTGCTCACAAGCAGGGGTGGACTGACAACTCATGGGGCCCCCGGGCAATAGGGGATCATGGGGCCCCTGTGTCCTTGCCCAAACTCAAAAAAGCCTATGAAAAAGGTACCAGGGGCATCTCATGGGGCCCCCTACTGACCCCGGGCCCTCGGGCAGTCCCCGAGTTTCCAAATGGTCAGTCCGCCCCTGCTCACAAGACGTATGCTGATATAAGGAGACAGCAGAGTGACAGAGATTAGCTTTTCTGTTTCATCATCCAGTCACAGGTTGAGGGGGAGTGTCTAGAATGATCTGGGCTCAGAGGAAGTGGGTTTGATGATGCTGGCAATCAGAATGAGGACATCTAGGGGCATACAAAAGAACTGCAAGGGAAATCTCTGGATTGAAGCTGAATATTACAGCAATAAACTGGTTTTGTTATATTTCTTTTATCGGGCTATTCATTTTTATCTTTTTATTTTTGGCTGGCATTCTTTTTTAAATATTTCGAGCAGCACAGTGGCTAAATGGTTAGCACTTCCTCCTGGCAGCACTAGGGTCACTGGTTCTAATCCCAACCACAGCACCACCTGCCTGGAGTTTGCATGTTCTCCCTGTGCCTGTGTGGGTTTCCTCCCACACACCAAAGACATGCTGGTAGGTGAATTGGCTCCTGTCTAAATTGTCCCTAGTATGTGTATGAATGTGAGTTAGGGACCTTAGATTGTACGCCCCTTGAGGGTTAGGGACCTTAGATTGTACGCCCCTCAGGGGTGGGGACTGATGTGAATGTACAATATATATGTAAAGTGCTGTGTAAACTGATGGTGCTATATAAGTACCTGAAATAAATATATAAAATAATTATTACACTTCAGCAGTGACTGGGTTTCCTTGCCTATATTTTGGTAACAGACAGAACTGAAAACACTTTTCTTCGCAGTAAACAAGGTCGCTTGTGACAGTTTCACTTCCTTTGGCTTTCAACACATTTTCACAGTTTTATTTTTAAAAAAAGGGTTGTAAACAGATTGTTATATGCAGAAGATGAAGGCCAGCCACCAATTTGAACCCGGGTTCACACTGATGTGGTGCTGAATTCGCAGCGTTTTCAGTACGAATTTCGCATCGCATCAGATTCGCACCCCGTTCATGCAAAACGCTGCGGGTGTGTATGTTAACAGGGGCGGACTGACAACTCATGGGGCCCCCGGGCAATAGGGGATCATGGGGCCCCTGTGTCCTTGCCCAAACTCAAAAAAGCCTATGAAAAAGGTACCAGGGGCATCTCATGGGCCCCCCTACTGACCCCGGGCCCTCGGGCAGTGCCCGAGTTTCCAAATGGTCAGTCCGCCCCTGTATGTTAACCACTTCAAGTCCGGACACTTTCACCCCCCTCCAGTCCAGGCCAATTTTCAGCTTTCAGCGCTATCACACTTTGAATGACAATTGCGCGGTCATGCAACACTGTACCCATATAAATTTTTTTTGCATTTTTTTAAGACAGATAAAACTTTATTTTGGTGGATATTTATTCACCACTGGGATTTTTTATTTTGTTTTTGCTATATAAATGAAAAAGTCCAAAAATGTTGAAAAAAGTGTTTTTCTTATAAAATTTTGCAAATAAATAATCTTTCTTCCTAAATCTTGACCAAAATTTATTCATCTATCTTTTTAGTAAAGAAAAAATAACCCAAATTAGTTGATAACCAATAATTATAATTTAAAAAAAAATATTTTTTACATTTTTATTTTATTTTTTTATATTAATAATATTTTTTTTTTTTTAACATACTGTCACCCTAGCAGTACTTTGTCACCATAGTGACACTGTACTACTTGTGGGGGGTGATGAAGATTTTTTTTTTATTACACTGATTGTTTTTACACCCATAAAGGCTGTAAAAGTAATCATTTCTCCTTCTCTCTGGCTGCATTCTTGCAGCCATTGAGAAATACTGAGTGAGCTGTGATTGGTCACAACTTGTCACATGGCACAAGGCTGCTGTGAATAGCCCTGTACCATGTGACCTCTGTGATCATTCACAGATTTTACACGTAGTAAGCAATGATGTCAGAAGTGACATCTTGCTTACACCTATTCATGTGATCACTGATTGGCCAATCAGTGATCACATGATCGGGACCTCACACAGAGGTCCCATACAGCGATTGGTGTTCCGCTGTGTCCGGATCGCAGTGCCACGCACTCCCAAAACTCCAAAACGGCGGGCGCAGTTTATGAATGGACACCCGACCCTGGACTGCCACCGCCCGGCTGTTTATATACAGCGGCTGGATGAGAAGTGGTTAGGTTAACAACACCCCGAAAGCGGTCCACAAAACACGGTGCGATGTGCAGAATCGGATCGGATAGGTGTGAATATCCATGCGATCCGATTCTAGTGCGGACCAAAAAAAGGGTCCTGCACGTTTTTGGTGCGTATAGAGCCATACAAAACCGCACCGCACACAAATAGCATGTGATCTGCACTGGAATGCGGTGCGGTTCCTGCGGGAATCGCATGCGACATACCGCACCGCACATGTATGTGAACTTGGGCTAAAGCTGAAGTTTAATCTGTTTATATTTTGCCTTCCCTGGTTCCTCCTTTTCGCCCTCTTCAACTGCTAATGACATTTTTAACTTCTTGCTGACCGGCAGTAGTCACTTCACGTGGCCGGAGGCTCTGTTATTCACCGGAAAACATACGTGTATTGTCCCACTAACCCTCCTTGTGTGCGCCCCCCTGGGGCCTGCAGCCACGCGATCCACGACCACTGTGCCCACCGGACACAGCAGATTAGATGTGTAGAACGAAGACATTTGTTTCATTTTGTTTTGGAGCAAATGTTGATGACCCCGGCTATTCCATGACATTGCTCCTGTCTCCTACCCTCACTACCTGCCTTGCTCTGGTGCACGCCTGGCGATCTACCATACCAGCTCTGCTTGTTACTACTGTGCCTGAATCAGAAGATCATCAGGCCTCAAAGGTCATCATCTGCAAGAGCTGCAAACAACATCTACTGGCGCTCTTGTCCCCCTGGTCCCTAGACTCCCTCTGTTCCAACTCCAGTGGGGTCAGGGCTAGTGACACAAGTGAGGCCGACCTCATCATTTCAGTCTCCCATCAGGTACGTGACATTGGGGAACGGGACGGGGGTGGGGTTGGAGGTGGACCTGGGCAAGGTTGGGTGGGACAACTGGTGGAGAGTAAGGTTTGTGCCTGGCTAGTAGGTCTAGACTCGAAATTTTAAGCCCTGGTATAGAATAAAACAGAATAGAATGAAAAAGAAAAGAATAAAATACAACAGATAAAACAGGAATAGAATCGTTTAGAACAAAATAGAATATAGGTAGTTTGGGGCAGTGTTGTGAATGGCTTTGTATGTCTGTGTTAGTATTTTGAATTTAATGCGTTGGGCAATCGGAAGCCAGTGGAGGGAATGACAGAGGGGGGTGGAGCCCAGTGGAGGGAATGACAGAGGGGGGTGGAGCCCAGTGGAGGGAATGACAGAGGGGGGTGGAGCCCAGTGGAGGGAATGACAGAGGGGGCTTCTCTTTTATTCTATTCTATTCTTTTCAAAATTAAAATTTTGGAAGACAGCTATATTCCAACACACACAGTTTTTGAAGGAAATCAGCAATATGTTTATATTTTGAATTTGTTTTCTAATTCAATTTGAACTTTGAATGAAATTTAATTTATTTGGGATTCGTTTAAATTAGTTTCTATTGTATTTCCAAAATTTAGATTTATCTGAATCTCCAAATAACAAAAATTTAGTCTGAATTTTTATTCGGAACCAAACGAACTGCACATGTCTACAACAGGTAGGTGCTTTCTATAGTGCCTCTGTGATTGGCCCAGATACCACATGATAGTCAGAAACAGAAAAACTATGACAACATTACTTACTACTGTGTGTGTGTTCTGTGATTGGTCACAGTGATCATATGGGCCAATCACGATACCCTATATTATGTGACAGCTGTGGGCCAATCACAGCATCACCGTAATAAACAATGAGTCATGAATGAAAGCCATTCATAAATGTTCATGGTAACACTACACTGCTCTGGTCACAGTATGTGTTATGTACCAGACTCATGCTCTGCGGTAACTCCCGGAGTCCCTGACATTGCCCCCCCCCCCCCACGGGCAGCCTCCAGATGCCCAACTGATTTCTCCCTTGGGGCTGGTTGCGAAGGAATTCCCGAATCAACCTAGGAGCATGAACATTTTGAGCAGGCTCCCACGAATTCTCTTCTGGCCCATAGCCTTTCCATTTGATGAGGTATTGCGTCTTCCCACCCCTCCTCCTGCAGTCAATAATCGCTTCTACCTCGAATTCCTCTTCTCCATCAATGTCTATGTCCTCCGGGGGTCTAGATCTATGATCTGAGAAAGGATCCTGTGCTGCAGGTTTCAGAAAAGACACATGAAAGACAGGGTGAATCTTAAAAGATTCGGGAAGCGCCAGTTTATAAGCAACCTCATTGATCTTACATTCTACCTGGAATGGGCCCACGAATCTGGGTGCCAATTTCCTTGAAGGGCATGCCAGTTTCAGATTGGTCGTTGCCAACCAAACTTGATCCCCTGGATGCACGACCAGTTCCCCTCTTCTTCTCTTATCAAAAGTCCTCTTGCTATCCTCTTGGGCCCTTGCCATTGTCTCCTGTAACAATTTGTTATTGGACGTAAAAAAATTTAGGGTCTCTTGAGCCGCTGGGACTGAGTTCTCCAGGACCAGATCAGGCAGGAAAGTGGGATGGAACCCATAGTTGGCGAAGAACGGAGACTGCTTAGTGGCCGAATGGCACGCGTTGTTATAAGCAAATTCTGATAAGGGCAGGAGTGCCAACCAGTTATCTTGGAGGAACGAGGTGTAACACCTCAGGTATTGTTCCAGCATTTGGTTAGTTCGCTCAGTCTTTCGGTTCGTTTGCAGATGATATGCTGAGAAGGACAGTTTGATTTCCAAACCTTCGCACAAGGCCTTCCAAAACTTAGAAGTGAACTGGACTCCCTGATCTGAAACGATGTTTTTCGGCACTCCATGGAGTCTCACTATTTCCTTAATGAACACTTGTGATGTTTCGGGGGCAGACGGTGTACCTTCCAATGGGAGGAAATGAGCCATCTTAGAGAGACGGTACACCACTACGAAAATCGCAGTATGATTCTGTGATGATGGCAATTCCACAATAAAATCTATAGAGATCATGCTCCAGGGTCTGTCGGGTACCAGCAAGGGTCGCAACAGACCCCAAGCCTTGTCCCTGGTGGGCTTGTTCCGGTTGCAGATAACACAGGTCTTAACGTACATCTCGCAGTCTTTGGCCATACTTGGCCACCAAAATGTACGTCGTACTAACTCTAAGGTTTTGTGTGTTCCAAAATGACCCGCCAATGGGTGGTCGTGGCAATAGCCCAGGACCAGGGTCCGAGCTTCTTTGGGTACCAGGATCTGCTCCCCCCTCCACAAGAGACCTTCTCTGCTCTGTATAGAGACTCCAGGTAGGTTGGGGGCCCTTGTGGATGCAGCCTGTAACTTAGACAGGAGTTCAGACTGTAGCAATAAGAAACTACCTGCAAGATGGTATCTGGCTTGGGCGTTTCTTCAGGGTCTTCAAACATACGGGAGAGAGCGTCAGGCTTGGTATTCTTAGACCCAGGTCGGTAGGTTATATGCAGGGTGAATCTTGAAAAGAATAACGCCCATCTGGCCTGACACGGTCTGAGGTGTTTAGTTGTCCTCAGGTATTCCAAGTTTTTATGGTCGGTGTAGACCAGAATGGGATGCGAGGCTCCCTCCAACAAGTATCTCCATTCCTCCAATGCTGTTTTGATTGCCAATAACTCCCGATCTCCGCCGATGTCATAATGCATAAGCTCCTTTACCCCTACCCTTTGAGACAGTATTGCTCCCACTACGTTTTCTGACGCATCAACCTCTAAGATATAAGGCAGTGAAGCATCGGGGTGACTTAGGATAGGGGCAGCTTCTTCAAGGACTCAAATGTGGCCTGTGCCTCTGGGGTCCAATGAAAGTGTACCCCTGTCTTCGTAAGTTGGGTGATGGAAGATACCAGGCCTGAGAAATATTTAATAAATTTCCTGTAGGAATTGGCGAAGCCAATAAATCGCTGAACCCCTTTCTTATCTGTGGGGACCGGCAATTCTATTGCATCTAATTCGATCGCAGAGATCTTCTGGGGATCCATAGCAATTCCAGTGGTGGAAATGATCAGCCCCAGGAATGGGATACTGTGCTGTTCGAAGCTACACTTCTCGGCTTTGGCATAAAGCCCATGCTGGCAAAGAAGCTCCAGCACACTCCTGACGTGACCCCCGATGCACCTCCAGAGATGAGGAAAAAAACAGAATATAAGTACACGATCACAAAGATATCCAAGAAATCTCTAAAAACATTGTTCACGAAAGTGCTGAAACGTGGCCGGTGCGTTACATAACCCGAATGGCATAACCAAGTATTCAAAGTGGCCAAACCGAGTGCGGAAAGCGGTTTTCCACTCATGCCCTGCGGACCAGATTGTAAGCCCCCCTAAGATCTTGCTTGGTAAAAACAGATGCCGACTTAAACCTTTGAAACAATTCAGGAACTAAGAGAAGGGGATAGTGGTTTTTAACTGTAATTTTATTCAGATCCCTATAGTCAACACAGGTCCTCAGGGACTGGTCCTTTTTTTCTACAAAAAAGATTCCGGCCCCAGCCGGTGATGTGGAAGGACGGATGAACCCCTTCCGAAGGCTTTCATCAATATACTCCTTCAAAGCCCCCAACTCCCTCTCTGACAACGGAAAGATTCGGCCAAAGGGAATCTCAGATCCCGGACGAAGGTCAATGGGACAGTTGTAAGCCCGGTGCGGAGGGAGCATGTCTGCTCCACGTGGACTGAAAACGTCAAGGTAATGATGATAAGCAATAGGAACAGTTTGAGCTAGCTCAGTGTCAACATTCACACATAACAAAGTCGGGGGGCCTAGTGGTAACCCTAGAAAACAATGCTCCTGACAGTAGGGTGACTGGAACTGGACAGACCCGGTTCTCCAGTCAATTTGGGGATCGTGTGCTCATAGCCAGGGGAGCCCCAAAATGACTGGAAATAGAGGGGATGCAATGGCGTCTAAGCGGAGAAGTTCTTGATGACTGGCCACTGTGGTGCATATAGGAGGGGTCTCCCAATCTATCAACCCGGACTTAATTTGAGACCCGTCAGCCAGGAAGATGTTCAGGCCCCGGTCTTTAGACAGTAACAGAATCTGCTGTTGGGTTGCAAAGCTAAGGTCTATAAAGCAGCTGCAGGCCCGAGTCAATAATGGCCGTCACTTGTACGGTTCTTCCGGGGAGCTGGAATGAGATTGGTACGGCTAAATGAGTTGGACTATCTAGGCCAGCAGGAGACATAACAAAAACAAAAGAAGAGTACGTACAAGACTTCTCTGGGCAGGAACGCACCATATGACCCGCTGCTCCGCAGTAGAGGCACAGATTGTTTATCCGGCGTCTCTGGCGTTCCTCCACCGTGAGAGAAGGCCGCATCAGTCCGAGCTGCATGAGTTAAATTTTTAAGTGGGAGAACTTGCACAATTGGTGGCTGACTAAATACTTTTTTGCCCCACTGTGTATATATTTATTGAAATATATAGAATATGGCCACAATTGTAGTATTTCAAATATATGTCAATATATTTGGAAATAATATTTTTTAAATATATTTCAAATATATTTTTCTTCCATGTGGATCATGGAAATCATGAGTAAGCCCCGAGGGCGGAGTGAAACGTGTCCTTACTATCTTGCACTTGGGCAGTTTGATTTTTTTTCTTCTAAATAGTTGGCATGAGGTTGCAAAAAATCCAGGCACCAGAGGTGCAGTTTTATGGTCTTTACTGCCAAGACTCCTTACCTATTGGGTGAATTGTAGAAATTTGGTACATATGTTGATTCAATAAGATTTTTGATACTATGTACATGAAATGTATTGAATTGTAGATTCTGATACGTTGGCTCCTGAGGAAGTGGCTTGTACTGGATGTGAAATGCGTAGAGACAGTTGGTGACACTTTCTCCTCCCTCTCCTCAATCAGTTAAGATTCCATTTGCAACAGCAACGGTTCAGGCCACATTCAGGCTTAATTTTCATTTCTGGATTAAATATTCGGTCCATTTGGTGTTTTTTTTTTATTGAGAATGTACATTAATAATATTGATATAATTAAAAAAAATATAATAATACTAATAATAATATAATAAATGTATAATAAAAAAATAAAGAGATGATATAAAACAGTATAATAAAATACTAGTAGGCAGAAACACCCACCATGGCTTCTCCTTTCCAGTTTTGTAGCGGAACCCCGTAAAGGAGCTTCCAGTTCTTCCCTCCCAGTCACCCCTTGAAATGCACCCTTAATAATCAATTCAAGTAAAACAGGGATGGGGGGTGAGTAGGGTTGCCTGTTCTCACCCTATGGGTGAGACTTAATTTGGGACAAATCCTGAGGATTCTGAAGGAAAAGACTCACATATGGGGGGGGGGGCACAATAGATAGGAATGCAGCAGATCATTCACCCAACTGGCATCCTCCCATACTCAAATATTAGATGTGCTCAGACTGGCCCTTTCAGACAACTCCACCATCCTCCATCTCTATCCCTACCTAGAACCCTCCTGTTCCTCATACAGCCAGTGAAGAAGGAAGTGATTACTGTTTTTGTGCACAATCAGCTCCGGCATCTGAAGAGGGAACATGTCACCAACTGTCACCAACTGTCACCAACGTGCTTCTTGTACAGTCACCACTGAAAGATACAATCACCAGTCTGTGTGTCACTCTATGTACATGAGATGGCCTGCTCATAATGGTTTATCCGCTGTACATTACAAAGGGGGACAGAACAATACCAATACAATGCATGTACAATATACATATGTACTTTTTAATTTCTTTTTGGTTTTTCCTTAAACTATATATATGTGCTTTTTATAATAGGTATTTATGTCTACATTCCACATCTTTAATATAAGGACGTTTCTTCCTGACGGAATTTTCACTCTTAAACCATCACCTTTGTGGTTAATTATATCATTGATTCCAATTATGATGTACATATTGATCAAAGTAGCATTTTGTATTTCAATATGTGTTCTGATCTGAAGAAGGGCGTTCACATAATAGCCTGAAACTGTTTGTTGAACACTATGATGTATGGCTTTGTCCATTTTTTTGGATCACCCTTTTGTATGGCGATTTTTTTAACAATAAAAGTTTTTCGTGTGCAACAATCCAATTTTCATATCTCTCTCTCTCTATATCTATCTATCTCTCTCTCTCTCTATATATATATATATCTATTTTCCGATAGATAGATAGATAGATAGATAGATGAATTTTAATACAAATATGAATTCTTGCTTCTTATCCAAGTAATTCTGTGAGTGGGTTGTGAGAATGCAATTAGAGCTTGCAATAATGTGAAACTGTGAATTTTGTATTATTATTATATTTATTATTATTAATAATGTTTGTATACACTCACCGGCCACTTTATTAGGTCCACCTGTTCAAAGACTTGTTAACACAAATTGCTAATCAGCCAATCACACGGCAGCAATTCAATGCATTTAGACATCTAGACGTGGTGAAAACAACTTGCTGAAGTTCAAACCGAGCATCAGAATGGGGAAAAAAGGGGATTTAAGTGACTTTGAATGTGGCATGGTAGTTGGTGCCAGATGGGTTAGTCTGTGCATTTTATTAGCACTGATCACTGTATTGGTGTCACTGGGGATGTCATTGACACCAAGTCAGTCCCCATCCAGTGTCAGAATGCCCGTCGCAGTCCCGCTATAAAAGTCGCTCATCGCCGCCATTACTAGTGAAAAAAAAAATTCCAGTATATATATCGTCATTTGTAAACACTAACTTTCACATAAACCAATTAATTTACATGTATTGGGATTTTTTTTAGCTAAGAAATGTCGCAGAATGCATTTTGGTCTAAATTTATGACGAAATTTGATTTTTTTCTATTTTTTTTTACTGGACATGTTTTAGGCCCCATGTACACTGGACACTTCTGAATGATGGAAACTGACAGCTGGAAAACGTAGGTTAAAAAATGTCTGATTAGCTGCGTTTGCATACCGCGTTTATGAGCATTTGCTTTTAGAAGCGTTTTTTAAAGATAACCTCAGGAGACCTTCCAAAATGCCCAGAATGCACTGAAAAACAGTAAAAAAATAACTATTTCAGACATTTTGAGAGGAATAGAGAGAGCAGAAGCAGAGAGAGCAGTATGTGTTGAGATTAGCTGTTTTTTTTTTTTGTGGTGTTTGGAGGTGTTCCGGCTCATTTCTGTGCAGAAATTATTGCAGCAGTGTCTAACATATTTTCTTTCATGCAAAACCTCAAAGTATGGTGTACCGGGTCCATTTGAGTACCGGGAAAACGCTTTGCATGCATTTTTTATGATGAAAAAAAACTCTGCAAAATTTTTTGAACTCTTCCATTTCCAGATGCTGTCCAAACGCGGATAGCCGCGTTTACACGCATTTACACGCATTTGGCGTTTGAAACGCTGATAAAATCTACTGCTGAACGCAAGTTTGGTGCGTCCAAAAAAATGACTGTAAACTCATCTGCCTGTAAACGACTGCATACGAAGATGTGTACATGGACACATAGGAAAACATTAGGGGGAGTTCAGGGGCTGCTGAAAAAAAACACAGAACAGCTCCTAAACGTGAGTTTATCAGCTGCAGTGTACATGGAGCCTTGTAGCAAAAAATGTTTTTTCAAAACTGTCAGACTTTTTTTTTATAGCGCGAAAAAAAGAAAAAAAAAAGCGCACAGGTGATCAAATGCCACAGAAAAAAAGCTCTTTGTGGGGAAAAAAAAAAGGATGTAAATTTCATTTGGGTGCGGCGTTGCACAACCGCGCAATTGTCAGTTAAAGTAATGCAGCGCAGTAAAGCAAAAAAAGGATGTACATTTCATTTGGGTGCGGCGTTGCACGACCGCGCAATTGTCAGTTAAAGTAATGCAGCGCAGTAAAGCAAAAAAAGGATGTACATTTCATTTGGGTGCGGCGTTGCACGACCGCGCAATTGTCAGTTAAAGTAATGCAGCGCAGTAAAGCAAAAAAAGGATGTACATTTCATTTGGGTGCGGCGTTGCATGACTGCTCAACTGTCAGTTAAAGTAATGCAGCGCAGTAAAGCAAAAAAATGGCCTGGTCAGGAAGGGGGGGGATCCTCTGGAGGGCGAGCTCTGGTGGTTAATGTCACTTTACGTATGGCAGACTTTAGTTCCACTTTAAGCTCATTTCTTTTTCATTTTTTTTGTCGCTTCTCTACATTTCCTTTAATAGCGGGGGGGGTATGTAGCGGAGGCCTCGAGGGGGTCTAGCGACATCCTGTTTTTTTAGTACGAAGCACCAGCAGGCTGCATTACAGTGTGCGTGTATACGCGGGGAGCAGGCAACCGGCTAACAAAGTGGCACCCAGTGTAAACACGCTGAGCTGGGACTAGAGTGGCCACGGCTGATAAGAAAAGGTTAATACTCTGCCAACCAATCAGGAGGAAGCCAGCAGGAAAGGCAAAGTTTAACTGGCTTCCTGAGCAGAAAGAGCGTCAGCATTGCTGCTCAGATCCAGCTGTTGCTAGGCGGAACGCCCGCCCGTACTGTCGTGCGACTTCCTCCCCAACTTCATAACAAACAACTGCGCAGGAGTTTCATAAGGGAGGCTCATGGGGGCCCATCCGATCCAAATGTGAACACAACCTATGTATATCTGCATGAAAAAAAAATAGTCAATGCTTTGATACAGCAGACACAAGAATATAATGTGCACCCCCCTCCTCCTGAGACCCACCCCCCAAAAAAAAAATAAAAAAAAAATATATATATATATATATATATATATATATATATTATACACACATACACAGTGCTCAGCATAAATGAGACCACCCCTTTATATATGCACAGTGCATCTAATATATATATATATATATATACACACACGGGCGGACTGACAACCCATGGGGCCCCCGGGCAATAGGGGATCATGGGGCCCCTGTGTCCTTGCCCAAACTCAAAAAAGCCTATGAAAAAGGTACCAGGGGCATCTCATGGGGCCCCCTACTGACCCCGGGCAGTGCCAGAGTTTCCAAATGGTCCGTCCGCCCCTGTATATACACACACACACACACACAGTGTTCTCATTTATGCTATGTATATATATATATATATATATATATATATATACACAGTGCACAACATATAAATGAGTACACCCCCTTTGAAAAGTAAGATTTTAATCAATATCTCAATGAGCACAAGAAGAACAATTTCCAAAATTTGGACAAAACTGAGTTTTCTAGAACATTTGTTCATCTCCAGGGGCAGACTGACCATTTGGAAACTCAAGCACTGCCTGAGGGCCCGGAGTCAGTAGGGGGCCCCATGAGATGCCCCTGGTACCTTTTTCATAGACTTTTTTGAGTTTGGGCAAGGACACAGGGGCCCCATGATCCCCTATTGCCCGGGGGCCCCATGAGTTGTCAGTCCTCCCCTGTTCATCTCATTACATAATAGTAAGGTTACTAATATAACTTAGATTACAAAATCTTCAGTTTTACTCAAATTGGTTGATGCAAATATGAATCCACCCCACAACAAAAACTCCTCCATCTAGTATTTTGTATGACCTCCATGATTGGTAAGGACGGCACCGAGTCTTCTAGGCGTGGAATGAACAAGTTGGTGACATATTGCAACATCGATCTTTTTCCATTCTTCAAGAACGACCTCTTTTAGAGCCTGGATGCAGGATGGAGAGTGATGCTCAACTTGTCTCTTCAGACCTCCCCATAGGTGTTGGATTGGGTTCAGATCAGGAGACATACTTGGCCACTGAATCACTTTCACCCGGTTCTTCTACAGAAATGCAACAGTGGCCTTAGATGTATGTTTTGGATCCTTGTCATGTTGGAAAAGTGCACAACGACCGAGGACGCGGAGTGATGATAGCATCTTCTCTTTCAATATAGAGCAGTACATCTGTGAATTCATGATACCATCAATGAAATGCAGCTCCCCGACACCAGCAGCACTCATGCAGCCCCACAGAAGGACACTGCCACCACCATGTTTCACAGTAGGCACCATGCATTTTTCTTCTCTACTCACCTTTGCAACACCATACAGTTTTCAAACCATCAGTTCCAAAAACATTTATCTTGGCCTCGTCACTCCAGAGTACAGAGTCCCAATAGTCGTCTTCTTTTTCAGCATGGGCCCTGGCAAATTCTAGGCTGGCTATTTTGTGTATGGGTTTTAGGAGAGGATTCCTTCATGGACGACACCCATGCATGCCATTCCTCTGCAGTGTACGAAGTATTGTGTCACGGGAAACAATCACCCCAGTTTGGCTTTCCACTTCTTTCGCTAAGTCCAGTGAACTTGCATGGCGATTTTCTTCAACACTTTTGCTACAGTATTCTGACTGATAAGTAAAGCTTTGCTGATCTTCTTGTAGCCGTCACCTTTCTTGTGTAAAGAAATGATTTTCTTTCTCTGGGCTTGTCTGCTGGACACCTGTTTAATGAATAATTAGACTCACCTGGAGTTGAATTCTTGTTAATTGGGATTTTGTTGTCTAAAATGTAGCCTTTCTCCTAATGCAGGCCATAGACGGGTCGAAAACCGTCCGTTTTAAAAAAAACAAAAAACGAAAAATCGGTCAATAGGCCGACGTTCCCACCAATGGTAAAAAAAATCAGCCGATTTTCATCCCGTCTACGGCCGGCATTTAATTACTTCTGTCCCTGCAGAGAGCTCCGCTATTACATTTGACATGAAAAAGTATTGCGGTTGCAACAATGTATCTATTTGTATCCATTTTGGATACAGATGTTTTTATTCAGATACAAATAGATACATTTTTGCAACCACAATACTTTTTCATGTCAAATATAATAGTGGACTGGAATTCTTTTTCTTCTTCTTCTTCTTCTTGCAGGTCACGGCTCATGCGCAGATTTTTTATCGGTAAAACGATCAGCCGATTTGCCCATCATTGCCGGGAAAATCGGCCGATTGGCAAAATTGGCCGATTTTTTTCCAACTTTACCGATAAAAAAAAGTGCCAAAACCCCGAAAAACGGCCGACCAATTAGCCCACTAACAGAGCGAAAATTGGACGATTTTTTTTTTCGGCTGAAAAATTGGCCGATTTTTGACCCATCTATGGCCTGCATAAGACTTTCATTGGGGTGTATTCATTTTTGCAACATGGTCTTGAATGAATTTGTTAGGAAAAATACTTTTTTGTGTGTGCAGGTTAACAAATCTTGTTTGCAATCAATGGCCGGCATTTGTGGGAGTTTTATATATATATATATGTATAGTGTCCCATAGAAAATGTGGATTCTGAAAGGAGAATTTATGCTGAGCTCTGTATATACTGTATATATATATACCACACACACACACTGTGTTCATTTATGCAGTGTCAGTATGTACTGTGTATGTTTTTTTGTGCTATTTTACCGCGTTTTGGCGCATTTTTCAGTGTTAAAGCGTTTTTACAGCTAGTATACTCCTCTAGAAACCCACTAGTCCTTGTTTTTTTTTTCCAGCCAAAAAACACCCCAGGCAAAAACTGTTGATTCCAGTCTATGTGTGTATGGACACATAGGATAACATGCTGGGGGGTTTACTGGTTGTAGAGAAAAACCTCAAAAGCCAAAAACAGCCGCTGTAAAAACATCCCGTGTGCATGAGGACTTAGAGAGGCAATGTTGTTTTAATTCAAAAACACTTGGAGAATGCGGGCATCGATCCCGCTACCTCTCGCATGCTAAGCGAGCGCTCTACCATTTGAGCTAATTCCCCTTTGCTGGTTGACCCCTGTTTCTAGAAGAGACCTGAAGAGGGCAGTGTCAGGGGCCATAACTAGGACCTTGAGGGTCCAGGTACAAGAAGCAATAAAGGACCTCCCCACGGCTGCAGACGTGACCTTTGCAACTCTGGTAGTTCCACCACTGGGGTCAGTATTTTTCATTAGTTTTTTACCATTTTATTATTAATCATGTCCCTGTACAGTATTTATGCCTTTAACGTGCACTTTATAAAGAGTTTTGAACAGATAAAAGACCTTTTTTTACTTTTTTCTGACCTCCGGAACGGATTAATTGGTTTCCAATGCATTTACAAATTCATTTTTAATCATGTCCCTGTATGCCTTAAAGTGCACTTTATAAAGCTTTTTTAACAGATAAAATACTTTTTTTTACTTTTTTCTGACTTCCGGAACGGATTAATTGGTTTTCAATGGATTTTCGAATTCATTTTCTAATCATGTCCCTCTACAGTATTTATGTCTTTAAAATTCACTTTATAAAGAGTTTTGAACAGATAAGACCTTTTTTTTACTTTTTTTGACCTCTGGAACGGAGTAATTGGTTTTCAATGCATTTACAAATTATTATTTTTATTATACAGGATTTATATAGTGCCAACAGTTTGTGCAGCGCTTACAAAATGAAGGTAGAGAGATTAGGAGACAGCCGGACAGATTCATTTTTAATCATATCCCTGTACAGTATTTATGCCTTTAAAGTGCACTTTATAAAGAGTTTTGAACAGATAAGACATTTTTTTTTACTTTTTCTGACCTCCAGAACGGATTAATTGGTATTCAATGCATTCCTATGGGAAACTGTGTTTTAGTTTATGAATGTTTTACAATCAAAAAGTCCCGCAGAACGAATTAAATTCGTAAACCAAGGCACGCCTGTATTGGATACTGCCCAGGATGAGAGGGGTTTCTTTCAGCTTTTTAAATATATGTTCTGTGGTATTGGTATAAAAACAAACTTTCAGAAAAAACTTGGAGAATGCGGGCATCGATCCCGCTACCTCTCGCATGCTAAGCGAGCGCTCTACCATCTGAGCTAATTCCCCTGTATGACTAAGAGAGCTGCTTAACAGGAAACCAGCAGAGGGCAGTGTCCTTTTGCACCTGAACATGCAAGGATCTAGGACAGGGGTCACCAAACTGTGGCCCATTGGCTGGAAGTGGCCCTTTGCTAGCCTTTATCTATCCCTTGAGGCACTATTCCTCCCACTAATGCCAGCAATGGGGTACTATTCTTCCCATTGGCACCAGTTATGGGAATCTAATCCTCTTACAGACACCAGTGATGAGACACTATTCCTCCCACTGACACCAATGATGGGGCACTATTCCTCCCACTGACCCCAATGAAGGGGCACTATTCCTCCCACTGACACCAATGATGGGGCACTATTCCCCCAACTGACACCAATGATGAGGCACTATTCCTCCCACTGACACCAATGATGGGGCACTATTCCTCCCACTGATACCAATGATGGGGCGCTATTCCCCCAACTGACACCAATGATGAGGCACTATTCCTCCCACTGACACCAATGATGGGGCACTATTCCTCCCACTGATACCAATGATGGGGCACTATTCATCCCACTGATACCAATGATGGGGCACTATTCCTCCCACTGACACCAATGATGGGGCACTATTCCTCCCACTGACACCAATGATGAGACACTATTCCTCCCACTGACACCAATGATGAGACACTGATCCTTCCACTGACACCAATGATGGGGCACTATTCCTCCCACTGACACCAATGATGGGGCACTATTCCTCCCACTGACACCAATGATGGGGCACTATTCCTCTCACTGACACCAATGATGGGACACTATTCCTCTCACTGACACCAATGATGGGGCGCTATTCCTCCCACTGACACCAAATATGGGGCACTATTCCTCCCACTGATACCAATGATGGGGCACTATTCCTCTCACTGACACCAAATATGGGGCACTATTCCTTACACCAATTATGTAATCTTTTACTCCCATTGAACACCAAGCCTATGACAATATTTACTTCCACCGATTCAAGGGCATTTTCTACAGCCATTGACCACAGACTGGCCCTTCTAAAGTTTGTTTCAAAAGTTTGGAGTCCCCTGATCTAGGATCCTGAGTAGTTCAGAATGTTGAAGAATGTAGCTTTACAGGTGTAGAGAAATCAACAGCTCAGCTTGAAAAGAAGACAGAAGCAGAGAATTAAGCCGCCCATACACAGGTCGAATTCAGAAAGAATTTTCTTTCGAAAATCTTTTCTAAGAATTTTAGTTCGAATTCCACACATTAGTGGGCCACAGCAGCGGCCGATTTTCGAGCGACCATCAAGCATGTAATTGGTTTTCAATGCATTCCTATGGGAAACCACATTTTGGTTTACAAATTTTTTAATCATGTCCCTGTACAGTATTTATAGCTTTAAAGTGCACTTTATAAAGAGTTTTGAACAGATAAAAGACTTTTTTTTTACTTTTTTCTGACCTCCGGAACAGATTAATTGGTTTTCAATGCATTTCTATGGGAAACCGCATTTTAGTTTACAAATTTTTCACAATCGAAAAGTCCCGCAGAACTAATTAAATTTGTAAACCGCGGCACACCTGTATTGCTTACCGCCCAGGATGAGATTGGTTTCTTTCAGCTTTTTAAATATATGTTCTGTGGTATTGGTAAAAAAACAAACTTTGTTTTAGTGAAGCAATAAAATTTCCATTCAGAAAACACTTGGAGAATGCGGGCATCGATCCCGCTACCTCTCGCATGCTAAGCGAGCGCTCTACCATCTGAGCTAATTCCCCTGTGTGAGATCTGGCCAACCTTTCAGAAAACCAGTAGAGGGCAGTGTGCTGAATCTGGGCAGTTTCTATACCATCTTACCCTTTTTAGATCTGCGCACTCAATGGTCTGGGCAGGGGTGGAATGACAACTCATGGGGCCCCCGGGCAATAGGGGATCATAGGGCCCGTGTCCTTGCCCAAACTCAAAAAAGCATATGAAAAAGGTACCAGGGACATCTCATGGGACCCCCTACTGACCCCGGGCCCTCGGGCAGTGCCCGAGTTTCCAAATGGTCAGTCCGCCCCTGGGTCTGGGTTAAAATGCCATACGGGATGCTGTGTTTGGCAACAAATGTTGGAGAATAGAGCTCTACAAGAGTAGAGGAATGAACAGCCCAGCATGAAAAGAAGACAGAGACAGCCTTGATATACGTTGTGATCAGGGGCGGACTGACCATTTGGAAAATAGGGCACTCCCCATGGCCCGGGGTCAGTAGGGGGCCCCATGAGATGCCCCTGGTACCTTTTTCCTAGGCTTTTTTGAGTTTGGGCAAGGACACAGGGGCCCCATGATCCCCTATTGTCCGGGGGCCCCATGAGTTGTCAGTCCGCCCCTGGTTGTGATCTCAGTATTGTTTTTGTTTTTTTCATTTTTGGAAGTGTGTTTTTTTTTAAAGGCCTTTATCTCATAGTCAAGTAAAAAAAAGAAAAAAAAAAAAAGAAAATGTTCCATCAAAGCCTAAGTAATGCAAGATGAACTGTCAGAAGTACCACTTCTATTATCACTTGAAACTGTCCCACAGCCAGAGGGCCCACTTATCTTGCCGTCTGCAGTCAGGCTGAGCAGATGCTTTACAACACTTTTGTGGGAAACACTCACAATTATCCTTTTGATGGTTCTTTCTTTTCTTTTTGGATATCACACCAGACAGCAGATCAGGCTGGTTCCATAGTGTAGCGGTTATCACGTCTGCTTTACACGCAGAAGGTCCTGGGTTCGAGCCCCAGTGGAACCAGTAATCTTTTGAACCCCAATTTTATTTTTGTTGATCTCTCTTTGTCTTTTGATAAGGTCCCATTAACCGCTTGCCCGCTTCTATAGCAGAAGTACTGCTACAGGGTGGCATGGCTGTGGAAAATCACATATATATATACGTGAGTTGCATAGCGGGGTAGGGGGCACGCGTGCATGCCGCCCTACCCTCGCCACTATTGGCGGCTAGGGATGTCAATCACCGGGTCCTGGCCGGCACTTGCCGATCGTCAGGTAAAGCTGCCAGGGGAGAGATGTGTGTGTAAACAACACAGGTCTCTCTCCTATCGGCAAGGACATGCTGCTTTGTATTTCTCTACACAGCATGTCTCCCTAGTAAAACACAACACATAATGTGACCAGGGGTGGACTGACCATTTGGAAACTTGGGCACTGCCTGAGGGCCTGGGGTCCCCATGAGATGCTTCTGGTACCTTTTTCATAGGCTTTTTTGAGTTTGGGCAAGAACACAGGGGCCTCATGATCCCCTATTGCCCAGGGGCCCTGTGAGTTGTCAGTCCGCCCCTGCCCAGACCATTGAGCGCACAGGTCTAAACAGGGTAAGATGGTGTATAAATTACCCAGATTCAGCACACTGCCCTCTACTGGTTTTCTGAAAGTGCAGTCACATCTCATACAGGGGAATTAGCTCAAATGGTAGAGCGCTCGCTTAGCATGTGAGAAGTAGCAGGATCGATGCCCGCATTCTCCACGCTTTTTCAGAATGGAAATTTTATTTCTTCACTAAAACAAAGTTTGTTTTTATACCAATACCACAGAACATATATTTAAAAAACTGAAAGAATCCTCTCATCCTGGGCGGTAACCAATACAGGCGGGGGCCCCGTGAGTTGTCAGTCCGCCCCTGAATGTGACACAGCACACTGTTAACCCTTTGATCGCCCCAAATGTTAACCCTTTCCTGCCCAGTGCCATTAGTACAGTGTCAGCGCTTTTAATAGCACTGATCACTGTATTGGTGTCACTGGGGATGTCAGTGGCACTAAGTCAGTTCCCCTCCCAGTGTCAGAATGCCCACCGCAGTCCCAAAGATAAGTCGCTGATTGCCGCCATTACTAGTATAAAAAAAAATTATTACAGCATATATACCGCCATTTGTAGACACTATAATTTTTATGAAAAAGGAACAAAAACTAACGGGGCTTTACTGGTACAAAAAGCGAACAACCTCATATTCATGTATAAAACATATTTATTGAAACACATCTTCCTAAAGCTATATATATATATATACAGTCATGGCCGAAATTGTTGGCACCCTTGATATTTCTCCAGGAAATCATGTATTTCTCACGAAACGTATTGCATTAACACATGTTTTGCTATACACATGTTTATTCCCTTTGTGTGTATTGGGACAAAACAAAAAAAGGGAGGAAAGAAAGCAAATTCGACATAATGTCACACAAACCTCCAAAAATGGGCTGGACAAAAGTATTGGCACCCTTTCACAACTGCGGATAAATAAGAATGTTACAAGCATGTGATGCTCCTGTAAACTCACCTGGGGCAAGTAACAGGTGTGGGCAATATAGAAATCACACCTGAAAGCAGATAAAAAGGAGAGACGTTCACTTAACCTTTGCATTGTGTGTCTGTCTGTGCCACACTAAGCATGGACAACAGAAAGAGGAGACGAGAACTGTCTGAGGACCTGAGAACCAAAATTGTGGCAAAATATCAACAATCTCAAGGTTACAAGTCCATCTCCAGAGAACTAGATTTGCCTTTGTCCACAGTGCGCAACATTATCAAGAAGTTTGCAACCCATGGCACTGTAGCTAATCTCCCTGGTCGTGGACGGATGAGGAAAATTGATGAAAGATTGCAACGCAGAATAGTCCGGATGGTGGATAAGCAGCCCCAAACATGTTCCAAAGACATTCAAGCTGTCCTGCAGGCTCAGGGAGCATCAGTGTCAGCGCGAACTATCCGTCGACATTTAAATGAAATGAAACGCTATGGCAGGAGACCCAGGAGGACCCCACTGCTGACACAGAGACATAAAAAAGCAAGACTACAGTTTGCCAAAATGTACTTGAGTAAGCCAAAAGCCTTCTGGGAAAACGTCTTGTGGACAGATGAGACCAAGATAGAGCTTTTCGGTAAAGCACATCATTCTACTGTTTACCGAAAACGGAATGAGGCCTACAAAGAACAAAACACAGTACCTACGGTAAAATATGGTGGAGGTTCAATGATGTTTTGGGGTTGTTTTGCTGCCTCTGGCACTGGGTGCCTTGACTGTGTGCAAGGCATCATGAAATCTGAGGATTACCAAAGGATTTTGGGTCGCACTGTAGGGCCCAGTGTCAGAAAGCTGGGTTTGCGTCCAAGATCCTGGGTCTTCCAGCAGGACAATGACCCCAAACATACGTCAAAAAGCACTCAGAAATGGATGGCAAAGAAGCGCTGGAGAGTTCTGAAGTGGCCAGCAATGAGCCCAGATCTAAATCCCATTGAACACCTGTGGAGAGATCTTAAAATTGCTGTTGGGAAAAGGTGTCCTTCCAATAAGAGAGACCTGGAGCTGTTTGCAAAGGAAGAGTGGTCCAAAATTCCGGGTGAGAGGTGTCAGAAGCTTATTGATGGTTATAGGAAGCGACTGATTTCAGTTATGTTTTCCAAAGGGTGTGCAACCAAATATTAAGTTAAGGGTGCCAATACTTTTGTCCAGCCCATTTTTGGGGTTTTGTGTGACATTATGTCATATTTGCTTTTCTGCCTCTGTTTTATATTTGTTCCAATACATACAAAGGGAATAAACATGTGTATAGCAAAACATGTGTTAATGCAATACCTTTTTTGTGTGAAATACTTGATTTTCAGGAAAAATATCAAGGGTGCCAACAATTTCGGCCATGACTGTATATATATACACATACATACACATATATATATACACATACATACATAAATACATATATATGCAGAAAAAAACAAAGTGCTAACTCGTTTCGAGAGCAATCTATTGTTCTGAGGGAGATCGACTCCTGAAATGTGTTAGCTTTATCCGAGGACGCATGCTGTCCATGATTGGCACCTTTGACTTCTTGTCTCTGTTTTTATGACCTTTATGGCTTTTGAGTATGTTTTTGCATGTTTTTAATAAATTTATGGTTTTTGCGTTGATGCACGAGAAGAGTGCGTC